>NW_027106871.1:2045845-2047448 GCF_000696795.3 Halyomorpha halys | reverse complement strand
AATTTCTTTTTAATTTTATCTGTTAATCCTGGAATATAGTTTAATTTAAAGTAATGACAATCATTTAACCTTGATAAATTACATAATAAAAAGTACAATTAAAAGTTTTTAAAAACAATATAAATTCAATTAAAAATATTGATCATAATAAAATTTTATTTTAACATGATATAAACATAAGGAAAAATGTATTTGCACACTATGTTTGTTTACTTGTTCTTGATTGTATGCTCGAGCATAATCCTGTTCTTTTCTATCGGTATTATAAAATATTTCAATGTATTAAGTTCGTTTTAATTTAACCGATCCTAGTCTCTTTATTAAATCATTAAAGTGAACTAAGTGCCGCTACTCGCGAAAAAGTTATATTATTTCGAAATCAAAGAAAATCGAGGAATAGCGGATTTGCCAGGTATTACGTTTTCTACCATAAAATTCGTAATTAAGAGATTTGAAGAAAAGGGTAAAATTGTAAGTAACCGGCGCAAAGCTCGTCCAAAGAAAGTAAATGAGAGGAAGAAAAGAAAACTCGAAATTGAGGCGCTAAAATACTAGGAGTTAGTGCAGGTGTCCTAGCTAATATGGTCGAATCGGTGAGCACTACAACATTAGAAATGTTTTGAATTCTGAAGGAATATCAGTGAAACCAA
Source organism: Halyomorpha halys (assembly GCF_000696795.3). NCBI lineage: Eukaryota > Metazoa > Arthropoda > Insecta > Hemiptera > Pentatomidae > Halyomorpha > Halyomorpha halys. Next base: position 2,046,798 of record NW_027106871.1, on the reverse strand, counting down.
TCGCAAGAAAGGCTCTTATTTGCTAGGGATTACATCAACAAGCCCATCAGTTTTGGGGAAAATGTATTATTCTCTGATGAGAGAAAATTTTAAAAATTAATTTGTTTATAAATAAAAAATAAAAAATTTAATTTGTTTGGATCTGACGGGAGAAAGACGATATGGTGAAGGAAAAGTGAAGAATTCAGGAAGAAAGACGTCTCAGTTACTGTAAAATATGGAGGTGGGAGTGGTTTGGGGATGCATGGCTAATAATAGAAAAGGAGATTTAAATGCAGAAGATTGTGTCAAGATTTAGCGCCATAACCTGCCAGCCAGTGCATCCATATAAGGAATTCAGGATCGGTATATTTTTATGCATGATAATGATCCGAAACATTCAGCAAACAAAACTCAAGAGTGGTTAATATTTAACATTCGCCAACAACTTCATATCCCTCCCCAGTCTCCTGACTTAAACATAATTGAAAATTTGTGGCATATTTTAGATAAAAAAGTTCCAAAACACCAAATGGCCGGAAGACACCACCTCAAGGATCTTTTACAGCATGAATGGGAACAAATTAACACGGATTTAATTAATAACCTTGTCCACTCAATGCCGAGACGTTTACAAGCGATAATACGTATATGCCAACGGACTTCATTCAAAATATTAAATTAAAAAAAAAATAATAAAACTGTGTGCAACAAGATGTGCAAATAATATTTTTTTCTCTGTATTTTTGTCAGTTTGATGTTTTATATTATTATGAAAGAATTTTTTTATTTGAATTTTATTTGTTATCTGGACATACGGAGTTGAGGTCCACTAAACCATCTAACTCCTCTCGAATCTAATCCTTACAGTCCGAAATTCTTCGTAAAATCCTTAATGCTCCTTTGTCACAAATCAAATCATCCATCAGGACCTCAATGTCCCCTATGTTGCCGATTTGGCCAGAACCAGATAC
>NW_027106871.1:2040672-2041805 GCF_000696795.3 Halyomorpha halys | reverse complement strand
TTTTTACAGCAATCCCACCTATTCTGGAAATAAATTAGAGAATTTTATAATATATAATTTTTAACAAAAAATCTATACACATTTTAAATATTAAAAATATTTTAATATTCCTAACCTATTAGTATTGTACATCATTTGAAAGGGCATGTTATATACTCTAAAATGGCACCTATTTCATATATACACCTAAATAAGTACTGCTTCTAAGAGAATTCTAAAATTCTGATGTTTAGTTCATTTAAGAGACCTTTACACTTATTTAATTAAAAAATGAAAGGATATCTCTCAGCTAAATTTCATGTTTTTTTTTCCAGTTCTATATTAAAAATAACAACAAACAAATAAAATCCAAAGTAGTAATGTCCAAAAGTCTGTTGAATGCACATGGAATGGCCAGCAGTTTTTCATTTCCATGTGTTAAATCAGCTATAATTTCCCTTAATACGTGTAGACATTGTTAACAGAAACTATCTAATGTGGATTCAAGGCAGGTTAGGGGAAATTGCTACTTATATAGTATAAATATACCGAAGGATATACTTTTCATTTTATCTATACGTCTTTATGTATGCAAAGGTGAGTATGACCTCTGGCGTGAGCTATAGGCAAGACCCGCTATGAATGTCAGCTGTGCGTGGAGGGTATTCATTTACGCCGTACACTAGTCTATAAGCCAATCTTGGCGTTCCTAAAATAAATTTTCGACATGTCAGGGATATTTAAAATCCCACTAGAATTCATCAAAAGATAAAACATAGATAGCAAGTATGATAAAATAACCAGAAATAACAATAGAGTATTACAGTGAGCACATTGTACTGTTCATATATACTATTAATAGAAATTAAAATCGAAAGCACTAAATCGGAAATCCCTCTAGTTGCACACTCTCAAAAAAAATAAAAATTATAAAATAACAAATATTAAATAATTCCCCTTATGTGATGTTCCTAGTTTTTAAAAAAAAAATATTTGTTTTTTTATTTAAAATTAAGATACTTACTTGGAATCCACACACAAGACTGAAACGACAAGAAACTGCTCATAGATTCCGATTGCTACAACACTTACTTGACAAACGCCCTAAACTTCCCATTCATTACAAAAAATTAGTATACACTACAATAATCAGA
>NW_027106871.1:2031985-2039607 GCF_000696795.3 Halyomorpha halys | reverse complement strand
TTTTTTACAATTTCAAGTTCTATCGGGCTTAAAAAAACACCCTATAGAAATATCAGTTCTGAAATTTGGAAATAATTTAAACTCTAAGTAGGGTGGTGAGTGAAAGTCGTGTGATGTGCTCACCATTTTTATGTTAATATTGGGTTAGAGGTTAAAGTGGACAATATGATGTTCTTGTGAAGATAAGTTTTTTGTCAATAATAATTATTAGTTAATTGTCGATAATTTCACAATGTTGTCAATAATAATGCTTATATATTGTTCAGGGTATATGTATACCAAAGAAACAGCATCTTTCTAAAAATATCACTCCATCACTTTCACCTCCAGCCTGTAGTATATGCCACCCACAGTTGGTTGGCAAAGGATCAACTTTAGGTGGGATATGGTAGAGCCTGTCGTATTGCTAAGGTGAGGAAGGGTTTAACCAACCTGATTTACTATGTATGCAGAGTAGATCAGCAAATGGAATATATCTTTCGAAAGCTAATATTACACTTGACATATTTTGGCATGACCCTTTTTTGTTATTAGTGCAAAAATAAATCATTGAAATGTTATTTAAAGTTGAGAAAAATTTTGCAGAAATTTAACCCTTATTAAAAAATATTTGGACTCTTCATGTTTAATATTTTCGGTCACATAACATCAAAATTATCCAAATCAAGAACAACGTATTATATAATATTTTAATAAATATCATAAGAACTACTGTTATTGGAAAAAAAATCATTATGAACTAATTATAGCGTGCACAATGATACTAAAATTTTCATACACTACTAATTAATAATAATTATATAAATTACTTATTGTATTTAAATATATGTAATTAAAATAATTACATACAATACTAAACCTTTTCAAACACTAATATTTTTTTCAAATAAGTTGATTATTAATGAGTCATCCCATTATTTGGTATAATAGGATATAGGTTAGGAAATGAGATTTTATAAACCTCACTTACAAACTAGTACTATCAGGTCAAAACTATGTAATCATTTTTTAACAGTTCAAGGACATTGGTCCAGTAAAATTCATTTGTTGGACATAATTTCTACAACATAATTAATATTTAATATAATTAATTATTAATGAAGTAGTATTAGACACCTAATGCTTCTTATCTGTAATAATTACTCAAATACCGCACTTACCTCGGTCTTTGTCGAAACGAAGTGAATTATTAATTTTTAAGAAGGAAAAGTTTTGTTCTATTGAACCCTGAATTTTCTAAGAATGAATAATTAGGCCGCTACTTAAATTTTCCTCTCATTTTTCATTAATATTTTATAAAAAGAAACTTCTTCGATTAATCTAATCAATTTTCCTGCCTACGGGAGTTTTACCACAAGTTACAGGGTTAGAAATAACAGAGATTATAACTGTAGATTATCCTTTCTCTTTATAGAATATAAATAAGTGTTTGATCAATAGATATATATCTCCATTGAGATATTGATTAAAGTACAAATAGACACAAAGTACAGATAGATAATAATATTTTGGAATAATACGAAATTTCAACTATGATTCAAATTAATTTAACATATAGAGAATATTTCGGACATATGAATTATTGCTTTAACAGAATCGCAGGTTGCAAGAGTTCAGCAGACGGCTTGCCAAAGATTCCAGCAAAATGGGAAAAGATATTTCAAGAAAAAATTATTAAAAAGTGGAACCAGTGGCCACCTCCCTTGTTAAGAAAAACAGTATCGATTCACTATAGATTATTATCCTAGAAAAAAAATACGATTTTCACCTTGTTCGACGGCAATGCCATATAGAGTTCCGGTATGTTAATATCGAGTAATATCTCTTTCATATTCATTTACAAAAAGATTAAATGATCATCATGAGAATATAAAGTAATGAAAAACAAAAGAAAACACTATAATCGCCAATGGACCACTAAATTTTATAAACTAGGAAAAAATCGTTTACTAGTTAAAGCAACAATTGGTCTATTGAAATGAAAAATGTATAGTTAAGGCACTTTTATCACCTAATCACTAGCTCACGATACTTCTATTACCTAAGATTATAGTAATCGGCGAGCTGAGTGGATAGCGTGCGGCAATATATTGTACAAACATAAACATTATCCTCCAATCTGGATTTGCATAATTTGAAATTTCAAATTAGCTCCTGTGTTACTGAACAGGCTACATTCAAAACTGATTTCATATTCATAGCGATCCCGGTAAGTATTCCTTATATCTCTACTAACGGTAAATTTTATAAAACATTTTTTAAATATAAGGACAATACAATAAACGTCTACATTGTTGTGGATTCGCGTTATTAATTAATCATTTGAAATGTAATAAGGAAATTCACTATTTCAATTCGTTGCTCAAATGAATAACTAGCTCTTGTATACAGATTCACTAAATAAATTTTGGCTAAAATTCTGTTAAAATCATTCATTAAGAATTTGAGTAAAAATGTTCATATCATTCTTTTTTTTGTTTTTTTTGGGTGTATAAATCAATACAAAAATAAAAACTCAAAAAATATTGCAATTAGTACTCAACGCCCCTTATATATCCTAGAAAACCTGCAATTCAATTTCTCTGTTCAATGCCGTACTACCAGGTCCCGTTTATCTGAAATCTACCCCCCAGCACACCGAACTGTTGCGTTTGATAAATAGTTTTTTATCCGAGCTGTCTATCTCTGGAACTCCATTCCTTCTAACACACGTCATGTACCAAGCGTTTCCTCGTTTAAATCCCTTATATTTTACTACCTTTTGCTTCACCAATCTGACCGATTATTATAATAGTACAGATATTTTGTAATTTACTTTTTTGTTGTCTTTTTACTTAGTTAGTTAGTTTTTTGATTAATCTATTTTTTTTCTCTGTAAATAAGTTATAATTAAGTGTGGCCCACTGTTTTATGGCCAATAACTGTTATTATAAAATTAAAGTTGCCCTTGTAATTGTTCTTAAGGGACCTAGTCCCAGAATAATAAACTATTTCATATAAATGTATGTAGAAGAACATATTTTTCTCCCTTTTTGTCTTCGTTCTTTATTTACTGTTACTTTTTTTTTTTTTTTATTGAAATCGCTATCTAAAATAAATTTTAAAAAACTTTCTTTAGAACTTAAAGAAGAACGTCAAGGAACTTTGTGTATAGTGTGAATTATGAATAGTAATTTTTAAATAAAATTACTAAAAAGTTATTTTTGTACTACAAAATTATCTAGAAATGTAAGTACATTTCTAGATAATTTTGTCATACGTATCGACGTAAGTACGTATCGACGAGATTCCTGTCATGTTTATATTGGCAATAATCGAATTCCTCAGGACTTAGTAACTTGGACTAACCTTCTACCGAAGATTGACTTGTTACAAAAACTTCAAAGTTAAAAAAAAAGACTATACACAAACTACATATATAAATTTCTGTGTATGTTCCCCTCACAAATCTTCGATTGAGAAAACAAAACGATACACTAACAAACTACAGTCCAGTATGAAACTTTACGACTAATAATAAAAGCGTCTGGATACGTTAATAACAAAATATACCTATTAATTCTAATAGATGTATAGTTACTCTGGCATTGATTCGAATGATAGATGAGAGATCTTTCAGATTTTTAAAATAAAAGATATTTTCAGACAACAGTGTTCTATCCAATGTTGAGAAATGCTTTCGAAAAATTTTCCATAATCGGTTTTTCACCTTTCCCTTCCGTAAAATTACTCCCGGAAACTAAGCGAAGATTGGAGAGGTCCAGCTCCCAACCGCCGGATTCAATTTTCTTTTTGTATTATGAAAACTTTAATTAAAATCTGTTCTGTGACCTCTATGGTGCTAATTTTAAATTGGAAGTTTTCCTAAGCCCTTTTTGTATGGTCGAGGTGACCGCTTTATATGTTTTTTTATTTATTTAGTAACTTCCAGCTTAGGTGTTTAAATGAGTTCATATAGCAAAAGTAATTGGAGGAAGTAACTATCACCGGTCTTAAAGGTAGCTAATAATATATGAAATACAAAAGATATTTTTAATTTCGTATATAAAAGCGTCTTTTCACTAGCTTGATTAAATCTGCTCTTTTGATCTCATATTCAAAATAATGAACCCATTAATTGCCTTTTCCTTTCGGCCCGAATTTCTAAACCTAATGATTATTAAGGCCCATAAGATAAAACATATTTAATTTAGCTGATGAACAAATAATGTTCTAATTGTAAAAAAAAAAAGAAATGAGATTATTTTTCACAGGTCAACTTTAGCATAAGAAACAATTAGCTTGCAATTATAAGTTGTATATTTATAACATTATTTAACTTTAAACAAAAAATAAAATTACGTAAAAGTTCAAATTTGAAAGTAAAAGTTATTAATAAAATAAAATAAATTATTGAAATGAGGAAGTACATTTGGTTCATTGTCATCAGGCTTGTCATTCTATGACATTCCGTTCTAACTTTATGATTTTCGAAACAATTAAAAGTCATAGTTTAAGAAAAGATCCATATTTTTGAGTTATTTAAAATTTTTACTAGTTAAAAAAAATATTGATTATATTTTTTTCATTATATGCTTAAGTTAGATACAATCATAAAATTTTATTCCCTATTTAAAAGATAAAAAATACTTTTTGATGTTAATCGTTGTACATAAAATTATATGCTGCGCTAATGAAGATAGGTTTTGATACTTTAACTTTTTGACTTATTTAAAAGTCAATTTTATAGAAAGAAGTAGGTTCTCGACAAAGGTTTTTTATAATTTTAATAAGCTTTTAATGTTCTATATCTATATTTTTGATGTTGCTGATGTATACTTTAGGTAGCACATATCTTCTTCCACTGATGAAAAATACTTCTCATTTTCGGTTATGGCAGACAGTACAAAACAAATCTGATGCTGTGCGCTTATCTGGAAATTTTTAGTTACCATCCTGTAAACAGCTCCAAGTTTTGTATAGATTCGAGGCCTTGAGTCAAAATTATTTCTATTTTTGTGATTTTTGAAAAAAAAATCTAATGAACAGGGAATTCGAAAATTATGAACAAAAAAATTTTATTTTTCTGTAGCTAAAAAAATTATTATTTTGGGATTCCTGAGGTGGAGATAATGAATATAAATATTGTTTCTGCCAAGAATACAACTGTTTGACGAAAGGTAAAGGAGCGGTAATCGGGAAAGATCGGGTCGCCTCGGCTTTTCTCGTTCGAATTGGATTTCTCTAAAATCTTCTATCAATAACCATTCTTCATTGTCAATAACATGGAGGACTGTTTATTCTATTTTATTTTTTAATGGTATAGGTTCTTGCTGGATGAGTTTTTATTAATATAATTTGTTATGGTGAATGAAAGTACTCTTCTATATTTAAATAACTTTATTTATTGATTCATAAACAGCGTTTCGGGAAGTGAATAAGGAACACATTATTGGATGTAAATGTTTTTAAATCTTTGAAAACTGCTGATACCACTTAATTCTACACTGACATGCCGAGTTTAATCACAGTATATATGCCATACACTGGTAAGAGAAAGAAAACAAAGTTTGTATTAATCAACCTGTAGGAAGATAATCTAGCATTAATTAAATTTTACTCTTTTCTCAAATGAGTTATCTTTATTAAGTGGACTATATATTTAACTTTTTTTTAGATTATTTTTATTTAAATGACGATGACCCCCCCTTTATCAAATATTGGAAGATGGCATTACATGGCCTGCCAGTGGCTACACCAACCACTGCAGTGCCTTTTTAAAAATTTAAACGATACATTTATTGAAAAAAACATTTCTTTCTTTCTTTAATCAGAGGAGAAATTTATTGTCTTTAAGTTGAAATTTATAAAAAATTTATTTTATTTTTTTGGATGGAGGTTATCCTTCATCAAATATTGTTTCAATTTATCATAAATCAAATTTTATAAGTAAAATGATTATTTTTAAAAATGAAGTAATATAAAGAGCGATAGAATACGTATTTTTGATAATTTTTACAACTTATGATCTTAAACTTTTTAATTTATGTTTATTTTAGACAGTTATGAGTGAATATATAGTCTGCACTATGATATTTGCTGCGAAAAATAAAGCCGAGGTTGTAAAATGTCACCATATAAAAGGATCTCAAGTTGATAGTTTCACTACCACAGCAAGTGCTATCAACAATTACACCGGATCTAGAGAGAGAATACACGATAGTAAATCTTGTCATAGGAGCAACTATTGTACAGTTTCCGTGATTGCAATTCCTTAAAGTGACAGTTGCTTCACAGCCATTTCATGTACCATTACCTATCACGCCTTATTTAGTGTTTAAGCAATGTCATTACTTTCATGATGGCAACTGTTGTATAGTTTACACTTGCTATGGTACTTATTGAAATGGTTGTAGATCATCTCCGTGTAATAATCGTTATTTCAAAAATCCTAAAATTTATTTAATAAACAAATTGTTTGAACAGTGAATAAATAACTAGCTTTGAACTTTTATTTAGATTGTTCGAAATATCAATTATTATTTTTTATCAAAAAAAGAATGAAAGTTTATTAAAAAAAATAGTTATTTTTTTAAGCATACTTTGAATGAAATTTATTGATCAGTTTTAATGAAAAGTATTGTATTATGTGAATATTTAAATTCATCGTTAGACAAATTAATAATTAAATAAAATGAATTATAACAAGGAAGCATAAGTCTTAAAAGCTAGGGTATTAAAGATTACATTCTTACCATTGATTTTGATTTATTAATTTAAAAATTATTGTTTTTGCTTTTTATAATTCATTATTTGAAAGTTAGTATTAACTTAAGTACAAGAGGTGAACAATGGCTTCTAACTGAACCATCCCTCCTCTGGAGCATAGTTGATTAATAGCGCCAACAACTCAAACCCGAACTGCCCGCGGAACAAATCGTTCAGGAATGTTTTTTTTTCTCTTTGGAAATGGAATACTCCTGAAATAACGGGCGGGGGCCCATTGTTACAAATTGAATGAGGACTCAGTGAACAGTGGCCTTATAGAGAGTTCCGCTCGGACAACCCCTACCGCTCGACTAGCCGATTGTCATTCGATTTGCATCTATCATTACTTCGGAAAATCGCTCCTTGAAATACTATTTATTTTCAGAATTTGAATACGGGCAAATATACAAAAAATATATGTATTACAAATTTCTGCGCAACACTTGTACGAAATATAGTTTTATTACGAGATATCTTTTATATTTAGTTTTAAACATTTTTTTAAAAAATAAAACATTAATTGAATGAATAAAAAAAAAATGTGTGAATTTGAAAAATACAAATTGAATTTTCTTTTGCCAAAAATGAAAGTAATAAAAAGTATTACTTTATAAACTACTGACGCCAATAAGTACGTTTTTGGGGCAGTATTTTATTTTACTTTAAATAGCTATAGATTTTTTAAAATGTAGTTAAAGGTCATCTTATAATACTAAGCTATTGTGGACAAATTAGACAAGTGTCTTCCCTTTAAATAGCCCATGATTAGAAACGTTGGAGAAATATTGATTTTTGTACATGTTGATTGTTATTTTTCTTTTAGATTTTGGTGGCATGGAAAGTAGGTGTCATCACACAACACTCATATAATATAA
>NW_027106871.1:2028108-2030698 GCF_000696795.3 Halyomorpha halys | reverse complement strand
TTTTTATGAACTAAATGTTCACACACATACCATTTTACGAGAATTGGTTATTTAGAATCAGTGGACCGCAAAGTTTCCGTCAAAAACTCAAATTCGAAATTTCGTGCGATTGGAACTGTTCTAATTATGATGGAAGTAATAAAAAAAAAAATGTCTAAAACAGTCGTATTATGGTTTTAAAAAGAGTAATCTTTGAATTTGTCCTTTTAAAAACTGATATATTTGCGATATACACTGTGATGATGACTGACATGAAGAAGAGTACCTGAGAAATCGTCGATATTTTTTCCTGATAAAACTGAAGTACATTGTGTAGCCGAGATATTAGCTTATCAAAAAAATATCTTCTTCTCCTTAAATAGTTTCAAATTGAACATTTTATTAGATATGGTTTTTAAAATAACATTTTGTTATTATAACGTTATTTTTTACTCAATCCCCGCCAACTTTAAACCTTTTAAAATTGTAGATAGGTTTTATTATTTGCAATAAAATTAGCTTAAAAATTCTTGTTCTATTTTTATATAATATAGCAACATTAATTTTCAGTCAACTAAATTTAGTTTTTATATGCTTGTAACGGCAGCCGTCAGACAATAGATGAAATTTCCTATTGAGGGTTAGCACTGACAAAAATACGTTACAAGTGATCATAAACATGAAAGTGTGTCGTGTGGCGAGGATTGGGAAGGGAAATACGACGGAAGGTGAAGATAAAGGTAAAGTGTGGCTGTGTGTGCTTATCTGTTCGGTCTTGAACCCAGCTCTGGCTTTGATCTACTGCTATACGACTTTCGGTCGCCCTGGTCGTTTTGGGAATTGTAACTCTAATATAAGAACAGGCTACTGGATAGTTTCTGTGATAAACTCAACAAGAAAATTTTGATTGGTCTTTCAAAAGAATAAAATTAATTAGTGAGTGTATTCACGTTAAATTAAACACAGATGTGAGATCACTGATTTCAATGAAACTTTTTTTGATGATACTAGAGTGAAAAATATTTGTAGGAGGGCTTTAACCAATTTACCCTAAAACCGATATTTGCTCAACTTTGTGGGACATAGCGCCGGAGCTGGAGGTTATGAAATTACACTTTACGTAAACATGTTGTAGTAAGTTTTACAGAAATATATATATTTTTATAATGGTTAACGAATATGGAAAAAATTAAAAAAAAACTTGAACTTCAAAAGAAAAAACTCACAAAGGTATGATATTTTTTGTATACAACGGCGCCTTTATACTAGGAAGTTAGAAAACTTGGATTTCTTAAAATATATACAATTTCAAAAATTTGCAGTTAGATAACATCTTGCTATAATATATTATTCTCTTGTTTTATTACTAGATCGATTGTGCATACGCGAATGCACATCCGGTAAATACACTTTTATATTTCAGATCTTAAATAACAACCTAATCTTTTCACATAAAGTAGAAAACATTTCTGAATAATTTTCAGTTAAAAAAAAAATACGAGGAAAATCCTCAAGAAGAGCCGTTACACATTTGATATCAAAATTAACCTGTTCAATTGGAACCATTACCAAGAAAAAACAATATGTACACAAGAAGGCCAGCTATGTTCTTCTTTTAATTTTGCTCGTTAAATCATAATTTAAGGATAATAAGTTATGCTATATTTATTGTTTCTGGTTCATCTTCTCAACCATAAAGGGTCCCATTCACCATTGCTATCTTTCCATAGTGTCCAAGTTACCTCTTTGATTTTTCTCCTCTTCGAATATTGTCACACTTTCTGCTCAATGATTATCTCTTCAGTACAAAGTTCGGACGAAGATAATTTCTGGAACAGGTTTGCATACGTGAACGAGATGGACTCATTTCAAAGATTTGTATTGAGTCCTTCTATTTTTTCCTACCGTCACTTATACTTTTGGCATCCTTTTACTCCTGGCGGATGAATGATTCCATCCTCTAACGTGTAGCTTGATTTCCATTTCCTACAAACTTGATCTCATCAGTCAGATTATGGTACTGCTATTAGGAACTGCTGTTTCTGACAGATGATTCTTTATTCTATATTCCTGGGCATTGTTTTGTTCATTTTTTCATTTATCATTCATATTAGATTTCAACATTTCGATCTCATATTAATTCAGTTTTGAGAATTGTAATTTCAAGCTACATGTCCTACATTATTAATTTAACCTTTAATCCAGTATTATATATCATATATCATTGTATACTGTACTTACGATTCATCTAATTTTTAAAGATTTATTTTCTAATTTATGGTTCCACTCGTTGATTCCGACTATTACAAAACTTACTAGACAAATGGTCTAAAGTTCCAACAAATTACAAAGAGTTCATTTATATGACTATAATATGACCTATCTGGCTTTTCAGAGTTGCGCTTTGGGGCTTCACTAAACCATCGAATACCTCTCGTATCCAACCCTTACAATCTAAAATGCTTAATTCTCCTTACTTTGTCACAAACCAAGCCATTTATCAGGAACTCTATGTCTCATATGTTTCCGATTTGGCCAAAACCAGATACTAACCTGCTGTTTGGTTGACTGCAGCTTGAGATTGGTTATTTTGGTTCATATTCTCCAGGTT
>NW_027106871.1:2026586-2027092 GCF_000696795.3 Halyomorpha halys | reverse complement strand
TATGAAAGCCCTAGAATTTAATAAATAATGGAAGAGGTACAAACAGAAATTTTAATGAAAGTTATAACGTCTTTTAACAAAAGAAATTGTGACGTTGTGATAAAGAAATTTGTTCATTGTGACTGATAAAATACAACACACTGACTTAGTTAACTGACACATGCGAACTATTTTTTTCACGGGTCTTCCTTCCTTTAGAGTATAGATTCTATAATCTTATAAAAGTATTGCGTGCCGAAAAACTATTCGTTGACAAGCAGACATAATTGATCTGAAGGACGGCCCTGATAGTATATTTGACCCGCATAGCTGTACTGTAAGGCTACATAGTATTCCTTGGCCCCGTACTTACCAAGCGATATTGGTTTACTACTCTTTTAAACTAGTATATATGGTTAACAAACTGAATGGAAAAAAAAAAACTCAAATAGTAGAATTATACTATTTTATTGAGCCAATGTTTCGCCCCACGTTGCAGGGCTTCGTCAGGGCTAAAAAAGATACAA
>NW_027106871.1:2024448-2026536 GCF_000696795.3 Halyomorpha halys | reverse complement strand
GAGAAAGAAAACAAAGTTTGTATTAATCAACCTGTAGGAAGATAATCTAGCATTAATTAAATTTTACTCTTTTCTCAAATGAGTTATCTTTATTACGTGGACTATATATTTAACTTTTTTTTAGATTATTTTTATTTAAATGACGATGACCCCCCCTTTATCAAATATTGGAAGATGGCATTACATGGCCTGCCAGTGGCTACACCAACCACTGCAGTGCCTTTTTAAAAATTTAAACGATACATTTATTGAAAAAAACATTTCTTTCTTTCTTTAATCAGAGGAGAAATTTATTGTCTTTAAGTTGAAATTTATAAAAAAATTATTTTATTTTTGGGATGGAGGTTATCCTTCATCAAATATTGCTTCAATTTATCACAACTCAAATTTTATAAGTAAAATGATTATTTTGAAAAATGAAGTAATATAAAGAGCGATAGAATACGTATTTTTGACCATTTTTACAACTTACGATATTAAAATTTTTAATTCAAGTTCATTTTAGACAGTTATGAGTGAATAATAGTCTGCACTATGATATTTGCTGCGAAAAATAAAGCCGAGGTTGTAAAATGTCACCATATAAAAGGATCTCAAGTTGATAGTTTCACTACCACAGCAAGTGCTATCAACAATTACACCGGATCTAGAGAGAGAATACACGATAGTAAATCTTGTCATAGGAGCAACTATTGTACAGTTTCCGTGATTGCAATTCCTTAAAGTGACAGTTGCTTCACAGCCATTTCATGTACCATTACCTATCACGCCTTATTTAGTGTTTAAGCAATGTCATTACTTTCATGATGGCAACTGTTGTATAGTTTACACTTGCTATGGTACTTATTGAAATGGTTGTAGATCATCTCCGTGTAATAATCGTTATTTCAAAAATCCTAAAATTTATTTAATAAACAAATTGTTTGAACAGTGAATAAATAACTAGCTTTGAACTTTTATTTAGATTGTTCGAAATATCAATTATTATTTTTTATCAAAAAAAGAATGAAAGTTTATTAAAAAAAATAGTTATTTTTTTAAGCATACTTTGAATGAAATTTATTGATCAGTTTTAATGAAAAGTATTGTATTATGTGAATATTTAAATTCATCGTTAGACAAATTAATAATTAAATAAAATGAATTATAACAAGGAAGCATAAGTCTTAAAAGCTAGGGTATTAAAGATTACATTCTTACCATTGATTTTGATTTATTAATTTAAAAATTATTGTTTTTGCTTTTTATAATTCATTATTTGAAAGTTAGTATTAACTTAAGTACAAGAGGTGAACAATGGCTTCTAACTGAACCATCCCTCCTCTGGAGCATAGTTGATTAATAGCGCCAACAACTCAAACCCGAACTGCCCGCGGAACAAATCGTTCAGGAATGTTTTTTTTTCTCTTTGGAAATGGAATACTCCTGAAATAACGGGCGGGGGCCCATTGTTACAAATTGAATGAGGACTCAGTGAACAGTGGCCTTATAGAGAGTTCCGCTCGGACAACCCCTACCGCTCGACTAGCCGATTGTCATTCGATTTGCATCTATCATTACTTCGGAAAATCGCTCCTTGAAATACTATTTATTTTCAGAATTTGAATACGGGCAAATATACAAAAAATATATGTATTACAAATTTCTGCGCAACACTTGTACGAAATATAGTTTTATTACGAGATATCTTTTATATTTAGTTTTAAACATTTTTTTAAAAAATAAAACATTAATTGAATGAATAAAAAAAAAATGTGTGAATTTGAAAAATACAAATTGAATTTTCTTTTGCCAAAAATGAAAGTAATAAAAAGTATTACTTTATAAACTACTGACGCCAATAAGTACGTTTTTGGGGCAGTATTTTATTTTACTTTAAATAGCTATAGATTTTTTAAAATGTAGTTAAAGGTCATCTTATAATACTAAGCTATTGTGGACAAATTAGACAAGTGTCTTCCCTTTAAATAGCCCATGATTAGAAACGTTGGAGAAATATTGATTTTTGTACATGTTGATTGTTATTTTTCTTTTAGATTTTGGTGGCATGGAAAGTAGGTGTCATCACACAACACTCATATAATATAA
>NW_027106871.1:2009572-2020463 GCF_000696795.3 Halyomorpha halys | reverse complement strand
ATACAATCGGTCAGCTGTTCTCGATCAGCTGATATGGACCTGTCAGCTGACTTATATATTTTACTACAGTTGTAAACAAAAGGAATTGAAGTTCCAGCACCTCTTTTAAGATGTTTAATTTATCAGTTTATTTTAATTATATGCAAATCTAATATTAAAATGTATTTTCATGATATAACTAATATAAAACTTATGTTATCTGAATACTTAATGTTTTTGAGCATGTAAATGACCTATTCTGACTGATCTCTGGTTACCTTTCGCTATCTTCATTTTCCTCACTACGTTCTTCTTTAGTTTGTCTGTGAGGAAAAAAAAATATCATTAGATAAAAATCAGGGAAAGAGTAAGAATTGTGAATGTTTTTATCCTCACGATTTCACTGGTCACAACACACCGCCATACTGCCCTGCGTGAAATTTGGTCTTTCTTGAAATTTTTATCACGAAACGATTATTAATCATAGCTTATAACGTAAATGTGAGCTATGATCAGTCTGCAGTAGACTTTTTTTCCATGAGTCTGAGAAAGGAACTAAATACGTAAACATGCTTACAAAAAACCAATACAGACGAAATTTCACAGATGTACAACATAGCCAGATAGAGGTACAAACAGAAATTTTAATGAAAGTTATAACGTCTTTTAACGAAAGAAATTGTGACGTTGTGACAAAGAAATTTGTTCATTGTGACTGATAATATACAACACACTGACTTAGTTAACTGACACATGCGAAATATTTTTTTCACGGGAAGACCCGTATATCTCCTTTATAGTATAGATTCTATAATCTTATAAAAGTATTGCGTGCCGAAAAACTACTATTCGTTGACAAGCGGACATAATTGATCTGAAGGATGGCCCTGATAGTATGCTTGACCCGCATAGCTGTACTGTAACGCTTTATAGTATTCCTTGGCCCCGTACTTACCAAGCGATATTGGTTTACTACTCTTTTAAACTAGTATGTATGACTAACAAACTGAATTTTTATATTTTCCATTGAATATATTTAACTTTGTTTCATTGACTTTATACATTATATAAACATTATCCAGACTATATTTTCCTCTAGGCTTATGAAAGCCCTAGAATTTAATAAATAATGGAAGCAGTTGTAATGATCAGAAATTAAATTAATTAAATTTGTTCCTTTTATAATATAATTAAATTTTGTATCACAAATATTTGTGACTAATGTAAATAATACTTATCACAAATATTTGTGATAAGTATAAATAATACTTATTTTGGGCTCCATTGAACCCTCTCATTTCTAATCCTAACAACGCAAAGTCCTACGTAACATCATCAATGCTCCTTACTTTGTCACATCCATAAAATACTAAATAAAATCTCATCCATGAATAACTTGATGTTCCATTAGTCACTGATTTAGCGAGAACCAGATGTCAATTCCTCCATTCTATACTTCTTAACCACCCAAACATAATGGTTTCTAACCTTACCTCCTTTTCTATTCTTGTTAATTAGATCTGATGGCTTCGATATTTTCTGATGTAGAAATTGTATTGGAGTGCTATCTATGAGTAGTTTCTCCATAAATCTTTGTCATTATAGCTTATCACAAATCATATTTTACAAAATTTTCAGATGTTCATAACCCTTTCGATATATGTTTATTTAATTTTAATTAATATGTGAATAATTCAATTGGAGCGTAACGGTGCATGCGATGCTTTAGTCTATTCCATTCTATTGTTTAAAGTAAGAAAAAGACTATCCACTAGCGCTTTGTAGGAAGATGTTACTTCCCAGCAACTTTAATCCTTACTGATTGGTTAGAAAACCTTCCTCCTGAGCAAAAGCCGTTGGGGCAGTTAATCGAATACAAACTTCAGTAAATTGAAAGGGTAGGCCAGTAAGGGAGAGTGTTTGCGATCCGGGGAGGAAACCATGAATACCCAATCCTCGTCCGCAAACAGGAACTCAGGTAAAGTCCCCTCAAGAAGTTGATGGTCAATACAATAACACCGGTCGTAGGTCCTAGTAGTCTGGGACAGCTCCGTTATTGAAACACCTTCCTCACAGTTAGCCTGTCGACCCTGATGTGTATTAAGATTTACTTGTTTAATACGACGCAAAAAGGGCTGTCTAGACAACC
The DNA here is from genome assembly GCF_000696795.3 of Halyomorpha halys. Lineage (NCBI taxonomy): Eukaryota > Metazoa > Arthropoda > Insecta > Hemiptera > Pentatomidae > Halyomorpha > Halyomorpha halys. The sequence continues at coordinate 2,018,335 of NW_027106871.1, read as the reverse complement.
AAACAGTACAGAAGTCATTATGAATGAATTAGTAGTGTTTTTATGCCAAAATTATTTGTTTATACTTAGTTTGAAAAAGATCATTTTAATACTAAATATTTTTTTACGACATTAAACGACGAATTTCACCTTAAGCAGGACATTTTTCTATATCTGACTTTCCTCTTTTTTCTTAAAAGTTCGCTGTTTCACTCTGACAGGTGCATACCTCTATGTATATTGTTTATTTTTATCAATTTTCTTAATATCTCCGTTTTACGTATTGCTATACCTCACCTATACCATATCTACTGCACCTATCTGTTCTACATTTTACATCTCCCTCTTTACCATATTTATAACTAATTTTAATGAGTAGCCTCCAACACTTTATTAGTCTAGATCTATATTGAGAACATGATTAATTCTTTATTATATACTTTATAAACATCAATTGTTTTTACTTTAATGTTTTTTTAATTCTAAAATGTGTGTATCCTGTTTTTTCATTTAGTTTTATTTTACCATTTTGATACCTTTATTGACCGCCACCCGAACTATCTTTCTATAATAAACTGCTTAATCGCTGATAAATTTAATATTCACTGTATATGAGCTTCTTCATCTTTTTATTTACCCTAGACATAACTGTGTAGAATATATTAAGATTTTTGGGCCACTAAAAATAGAGTTTTATTGTTAAACATAAGGGAAAAAACCTATTGCTCAATTCCAATGTTCTATGTTTAGAATGTTCAATTTATTCTACTAAGCAACATTTTCTTGCTTTAGTTTTACTTAACTTACTACCTCTAAATTTGTGCGAGCTTTGATATCGATTATAGCGAACTCGATATATGAAGCACAAAGCCATATTTATTACCCTGGGAGATAAATGCTGCTAATAAAATATATATCATAACTTTCTATTACAGCATCGTAAAAGGGGGTGTAGTGTTCTCCCCTGTCACCTTACTTATAACTGAGGAAATATTTTCTCTCTTTCTGAAAATTTTTCTTGGATACCTTTTCGCAAAGATATCACGAGTTTATACAACATTCTTTTATTTGAAATCTACATTCGACTAAATCATTAAAAATTGAAAGACTTAACACCTATTGTTCAAAGAAATATAAGTGAACCAGTCTACATTGGGAACTATTAATCTCCTCTGACTAATTCCATATGTCGAAATAAATATCGATTGATAATTTTAAAGAAATATATTAAAATATTTAGCGGACAGTATTCATTAAACCTGTCATGATATCAAAATTAAAATTTAAACCCCTAAACTAATATTTATTTTATTTGCAATATTAACACTTTCTTAGAGACTCGTTAATATTGTTTAAATAAATAAACTTTTATCCACTTTAGTCTCAAAAACATGTTTATTCACTTTATAAGTCCAACGTTTCGGCCAATTCGCTCATTCTCAGGGACAATCACAATATAAACAGGTTTTATTACACATATGATCTTCAACAACTAACAATATTATTTATATGTTATCTCACCTTAATAAAATTTTAGAAATAAATAATTTAAAAACACTTAATGCAGTCTATTTTGCCCAGGTCATTCCATTAAATTACCGTATAAGACATTAAAACATTAGGGAATCATATATTTTTGTTAATTATCATTTCTTATATTATGTATAATTATCTAATTAGTCAATTTTCAGATCAAATTAAAAATTAAAATTATTTATCACAGTCACCTTCTTTGTTAAAATGTATCACAACAATACCTTCCAAACACTCAGGTTAAGCATTCAAATCATTTATCACAACTATATTTCGGTTAAATTTCCTCTCTATTTTGTTATTAAATTTCTTATCAAGGATAATTATAACTGTTAAACATTAAATTGATCCCATCTTTTTCATAAATTAATTTTACTTAATATCTCTGTATAGTGTTGGTTCAGATTCCTTGTGTCTGTTTTAAAATTCACTGTATAATTAATAATCAGGAATTCAAGTGAAAATAATGTTGAAGTATATAGATGATATTTTTTGTATATTAAAGAAAAATGATGTTAATATATTGCTGGAAGAAGTAAATAGTCACCATAAAAAAGTGAAATTCACAATGGAATTATAAAAGGAAGGTAAATTAAAATTTTTAGATATGTTGATGATAAAGCAGGGTAAGGATATAATCACGGAATGGAGAGAAAAAGAGACAACTTGTAATATGATATTAAATTGTTATTCTTGCCACCCTTATCATATGAAATATAATTTATAAAAAAAGCTATAAAAATAGCTAATTTTAGGTTGCATATAGTAAAAAATAAGATAATTAATATGCCCCTAGAACATTTTTACCAAAAAAAATTAATTTACAAAATTTGGGAAATTAACCTTTTTTTTTTAAATATTTATTTATTCCTATTTACAACTGTATATTATAATACATTTAGTAACTCTGATCTGAAAGTTAAATTGAAGTGTTACAGGCGTGTAGAGAAACTACCGATTGGTAGCACTCTAATGACATTTTACATTAGCTGGTCTCGTGGCTATCTTCTTTCAGGCTCCTCGGGGGATTGTAAGGAATGGAAGAGGATGCAAGATTAGAAACTAGGAAATTAGAGTGGTTAGAGAGTTTATAATTGAAGGAGTGATATCTGGTTCGGGATAGATCGGTTACATAAGGAACATTAAGGTCTTTATGTATGATTTTACTTGTGACAAAGTAAGGAGCATTGAGGCTTTTACGAAGGATTTCGGATTGTAAGGATTGAATATGAGAAGAATTCGAAGGTTTATTGGAGCCCCAAAGCTCAACTCCATATGTCCAGATTGGCTTTATCACAAATTAACCTTAAAAATATAAAAGATAAAACAGAAATGAAATGATAAATAATAAACAAAATTATGGTTTTAATTATATTAAAGGACTATCTGAGGATATTAAGAAATCTTTAATATGATCAGACTTACTCAGACTTGAGCTGAATAGGAGTTGGATGAGAAGCCTCCAATTTATTATGTTAAACTAATTAAACATGTTATATCCGTCTATCTTGTGTAAGTTGTTAATTTCAGCTTTTATCATAAAATGCACATTTATTATACTACGATAATAGCATTGTTGATGTATTATACGGGCGTTATTTGAAGATAACAACAATGAAAATAATTGCTTGCGAATACCGCAAACTAAATTCTGAAGATAACCGACATGCCTCGTAACATTAAGATCCACCACACACATAGCCTCCCCTAGCCTACTTTCTAACACGAGGACACTTAACCTGCTAAATTAAGGTGCTTCAAAAGTTCATACCGTTCGGCAAAGTTTATTACTGTACTTGATGGAGGATAAAGTTTTATTGCTGCTTTTCCATCTCATTTAGTTTACTGTTCATCTTTTATATCCAATTCATTAAAACATTACCGTTCATTGAGCAAGTGGTCCACTTTTCCCTCGCTAAACTAAGCTATAAACTCTCTATTAAAACGATATAAACCAAACCTAATTTCTGTAAATATAATTACTAAATTAAGCTGTTTTATAAACCAGATACCATTTTTTCTCAAATTATTTTCATAGATAATTTGAATTCTTGTTTGGGACTGCTTTGTTTATCAATTATAATAAAAATACCCATTTAATCTCAACATTTTCATTTACAAATCACTCCATTCCTACGTTTAAACAATTACTAAGAGCAAGAATATATCAGTATTGTAATGATGTAAAAAAATAAGGATGAAGACCAAAATAAAACAGCATTGCTGCAACATGTTTCTAATAATAAACACAGTTTTGATTTTGAAAATTTTACGAATAGAAAAAAAAAACATTCAAAATAAAAATACTAGAAGCTATTCATATATCAGAAAATATTAATGATATGGTTAATTTCAAACCCGACACAAAAAATTTTAAACAGCATTATGCTGAAATTTGAAGCAGAATTGATTTATAATCAAAACTATTATAAATAATACTTAAATTAAATTTGATGGGTTCTTCAACAATAAAATGAATAAATAACTAATCTAAAATTCAATTGGATTAATAATGAGAATGTGGCAAAACTGATATGTGGAGTAGGTTAAACAGTGTTTTTTTTATGAAGTGAGTCATAAGGAAATAATAGAATATATAAGTTAAATATTATTAGAAAAAGTAAATTAGTTGGATTATAAACAGGTAACTAAACACAATATCATAAATGTTAATTGATTGTGAATAGTGGTGGTCCCTAGATTTGTAGACTAAAATATAATTTGACAAATGCAGGATAGTCTCTAACTTTTTAACAACATAGGGTAGGATAATTTATAATACAGGATGTTTTCAGAAGTAATTTTTTATGTTTAGAGTGAATGAAATTGTTAATTAATAGCTATCCTAACGTTGGAGTGGAGTAATAACAAAATAAACATGGTGAGAATAAATGGATATTTTTATTACGATTGATTATTAATTATAATTTACATTAGTAGATACTATTTAGTTTAGGAGCAACGCTCAAACACTTACCATTTTTGTTTATTTATTGAAAGCGTACTTCGTGGTCAGAAGCTAATGCCACATTTATGCAAGGAATGAACAAATTTATTCTTCATCGATTAGCAAATATATCCAAAAAATGTTCTATTTATTATGTTAGAAGTTAAATCAAGTTTGATCCTAATATCTCCTAAAGCCATATCCAAGTACTTAATTATTATGGTTCATATAATTATTACAGTACGGATATGATTTTGGTGTTTTTTAAACTTTACTTTAATTATTTATTTAGTATTTAGAGACCAAAAGCATATCCTCTAGTCCTTAAAAAAAAATGCTCTGCTTATTTTTTTATTGCCTTTTTATAGATGAGCACTCTCGTAACTATGATTCATTTTCGATCAACTATTGAACTGTGGGAGTTGAATAGTTAAAGTTTGGGTCTATGTGAAGGGCTATGCGGGGTAGGTGGATACTACCCATTAGTCTGCTGGTAGTGGTGTTTGCATAATGGAGGCCTCTGCGGGCCCTGAGTACATGCTGCACGGGATCTTCGTCTAGGGGGAACATGGTCATCTAAATATGTATTACGTTTCTATCTGCCTACAATAATAACTAGGGAAGGCAAGGGACGTGCACAGACTTCAATGAAATTCTTTGCCGATAGTAGGTCAAAAAATATTAGACAGGTGTTCACCAGGTGGCCAATAATCCCTGAGATCCGACCAAAATATTTTATCCATTTTTATGTTATAGTTTTCTGCTTTTTTTTTTAGCATTATTTCAAATGTTATTACATATTAATACATTTTTTTAAAGAGTAAAATAAGTAAAAAAAATATTCCTGATCATATTTTTAGGATACATAGGACAGTCCATTTCATTGAGGGATAGAAAAAATGAAATAAATAGAAGGATAAACATAGCATGGGAAAAATATTGGAGTATAAAACACAATTTTAAAAGTCTACTACGCTCAGGAATAAAGACAAAGGTATTGAAAACGCGTGTATCCGGTAGTTTTATACGGTTCTCAGATCTGGCCTGCAACAGATAACAACTATGAAAAATCGACATAGAGACAGCTGCAATTTTCAAGAAGTGTGATGGGTATCAAAAGAAAAGAGAGCATTAGCAACAGAAACGTACAGCCTACAATTAAAGTAAAAAGTCTACCAAATGAAGTACATGATATGAAATAGAGGTGCGGTGGTCATGTTGGCAGACTCGATGCAAGAAGATGGTTCAAAATTGCTACAGAGTGGATACCAACGGAATACACAGGAGATGGAGAGGAAGGCAAGATGGCGAGATGAGATAGTGCTGAACTGAGGGTGGGAGACTGTTGGGCTACTCTGGCTAGGAATTGGTATCCTTGGGGTAAAGTAATAAAGAATCTATTATTAGCTATCATATATAAATATAAGCTATCATTTATATTTATGTGTTCACATATAGCATAAAAAATATTTTATTTAATTATATTTGGAAAATTATTAATTTTAAATTAATGTGAAAATTCAATCAATAAAGTAAATATTTCATTTAATTATATTTGGAAACATTTAATTATATTGGAAAAAATTTATTAATCTTAAACAATTTTAAACATTTAATTAATGAAGATGAATTAATTTATCTAAATTCTTCAATTTTATAAACCGGACTCTCACCTCCCAAGGGAGAGGCTTTTGTTCTGTAAGGAATGTAAATAAAGCTGTTATTATTATTAAATAACCTTGAATAACTGAAAGTCAAAAACAAACCAACATCGAACTAAATCAACTGGATCCTCTTTAATAAAAAAAAAATCTTATTGTTCGATTAAATCCAGATTTATATTTATATACTTAAAAATTTAAATTTATATACTGTAACATACCTTCGAATTCCTCTCGTATCCAATCTTTACAATCCAAAATCCTCAATGCTCCTTATTTTGTTACTAATAAAACCATCCATAAAGACCTAAATGTTCCTAATGTAACCGATCTAGTCCGAACCCGATATTATTCCTTCCATAATAAACTTCCTAACCACCCAAACCCACTAGTTTTTAACCTTGCTTCCTCTTCCATTCCTGGCAATCCTCCGAGGCGCCTGAAAAGGAGATTGCCTCTTGTCCTTATATTGTAAACTGTTTTTAGAGTTCTACTACTGGGTAGTTTCTCTACATCCTGTATCATATCATTATGTTATTATGATCATATTTACTTGTTGTATTTTTTATACAGTTGTAAATATCAATAAGTAAAAAAAAAAAAATATACTGTAACACTGTTACTCTGAGCTTGGAGGTTCTGTGAGGGTTTTTGTTCTGGTTGATACAGTAGTAAAACATATGAAATAGAATCAGTATAAGAGAATTTAGTATTGTTTCGAAATGTCGATAAGACAGCTTGAATTAAAAGAGTATACATATATTTAATGAAAATAACATGGTGCCAGAGGGAGCTTATAGAAGCCCTAATAGTAGAAGAAAGCGACGGCCTTACAGAAACAGGAATTAGTGCAACAACATTACGTGAAATTAGAGAGCATTTAAAGGAAGAAAATGTTGGTATGACATCGAAATTGTTTATAGATAATGGCCGGCCTACTAAAGAGAAGATGTTACCAGCATAGATGATGGAATCGTAGAAAGTAAGAGAGCTAATAACTGTGACGGGATTATTTTATTTTAACGATATATATTCCTGAAAAATGAGCGATGGAATTTCAGAAAACAAATTTAAGAATTTAAGTAGGGAGTTAGATAAGATTCAGGAGCAACTAAACACGAAGATAAAAAATGCAAAGAAACAAAAGACATACGACCGGACAGCAAAAGATTTCCTATCAGGTGTAATCACCTCTCATTTGAAAGTACGTGAGTCTGTTAGAGCATAATTAAATCCCTTTGGGGAAAATGATCAAATATTGGAGCCCGGAGTGGCGTTGAAACGCGTATATTCACGCTACTATTTTCTTTAGGTAGAAGGCAGAACGTATTGTCGAAATAAAATCCACCTTGTACAGAAAAATACGGGACACCAGAGGAAAATAAACCAGTAGAGATATGATAGAGGAGTACAGGAGAGGAATTAGTGCAGGAAGAATTGAAAATAGAGGAGAAGACTCAACCGGAAGAGCGAGAGTTGGAAAATACAACAGAAGTCACATGAAGAAGAGTCACGGCCCTCTAGCATTGTTGGAAGAAGGCTTTACAAGCAAAAAAATCGTTATCTGTAAGATTCTATTCAGTCCAGAATTCACGCAGGTGGTGAGAGTGTAAATGTCAGAAAGTTAGTTAGTTTCTATTTTGTTTGTTTTTTTATAGATAAAAAAGGATTTTATTGAGTAGTAGTAACACTGTTAATCGGTGCTGGGAGCATCTGTGTGGGTTTTTATTGTTTTTGGGACAGTTGTAAAAACGATATAAAATATAATCTATATAATAAAACTTATTATTATCACTTTGAAATCTCAATAAAGCGGTTTTAACTTAAAGAATACGCACATATTTAATGAAAAAAAAATTATATATATAAAGTTAAGCTCCGTCGCAAACAAAACTTTAAAAATAAGGGAAAAAGGACCGTGAAATGACTCACACAAGAATAATTAGATTTAATTTTCATCTAGAAAATGACGTAAAAAATAAATATAAAAGCATTTAATAAATGCTAATGGTTCAGCCCATTTTCAGGCTTTTTTTTTTTTGTGTATGTAAGTTTCATAAATTGTTAAAAAAGAAACAATGATCCTAATGTTTATCTAAAATCATTTAAAAATATTATAACAAAAGAGTAACTTTTTTCGTTATTGAGATGAGTGACCAGAGAAATTTCATTAAATACTAAAATAAAACAGGTGTTTTAATTTAAAAGCTTTCTATTGTTTCACACATTTCAATTTGATGAACATTGAACCGCATGTGCCAATTGATGAGCAATAAAGCTGGCAACTGTTAATTTTAATTCAGTTTATCAAATCGACAAAACGCTTTAAACAAGATAAATTACAAATGATAAATTAAAATCACAAAGCAGTATGAACAATTGAACCATGACCCGTGATAACTCTTCATGTTATTAAAGTGTCTGACTCTTATTTAGTTTTGTTAATATTATTCTTTGTGTTACATACAATATTTTCAACAATACTATTTTTAAATCTTGTACTATAGTATTTTTTAGAATTATATTTTGATGGAGAAACAAAAAAAAATGTAATAACTATAGTGACATGTAACGTTATTTCAGTCCATGATTTAATTTAAATCGTTACAAAAATTAAACATTTTAAAAGTTGTTATAAAATGA
>NW_027106871.1:2001460-2008981 GCF_000696795.3 Halyomorpha halys | reverse complement strand
AATTCCTACCCCCAACATATTTCCTTATAATCCGCTCCTACCTCACTGATAGAACCTTTAAAGTAAATCATAACCTAGCCTACTCATCTCTCTCTTCTCAGTCCGCCGGGGTTCCTCAACGCAGTATCTTAGGTCCGTATAAAGATACGTAAGTATACGGTTTATACAGCTGATATGCCAACCCACCCTAACACACTCCTAACAACCTACGCTGATGACACATGTATACTGTCTGTAAATAACGACCCAACTAATGCATCACAAACACTACACGCACACATAACATTTATTAGAGAATGGTAAGAATGGTATTAAAACTGGAGAATCAAAATAAATCCTGACAAATCCCATCAGATCACCTTTACTCTCCGTCGTAAACCTCTACCCTCTTGTCCTACAGTATCCTTTATAAATACTCCGCTAACGCCTGTTGAACAGATTCGATACTTAGGACTCCATATTGACAAGAGACTTACTTGGAATCCACACACAAGACTGAAACGACAAGAAACTGCTCGTAGATTCCGATTGCTACAACACTTACTTGACAAACGCTCTAGATTTCCCATTCATTACAAAAAATTAGTATACACTACGATAATCAGACCAATTTGGACATATGAAATTGAGTTTTGGGGCTCTACCAAACCATCAAATTCCTCTCGCATCCAATCCTTACAATCTAAAATCCTTGATGCTTCTTATTACGTTACAAATAAACTCATTCACAAAGACCTTAACATCCCATTCGTTCCAGATTTGGCCCAAAACAGAAATGCGTCTTTTCATTCCAAACTCCTTAGCCATCCTAACCCATTAATTCTTAATCTTTCATCCTTAACAATCCCTAATAATCCTCCGAGGCGTATGAAAAGAAGATGGCCACGGGACCTTCTAATTTAAATCAATGCTTGAAGTACCACCAATGGGTTCCCAAGATTTTCAAGTGTATATGAAACACACAACATATTTACTTATTGTATTTATTATTTGTACAGTTGTAAATCACATTAAATAAATAAAATAAAATAAAAATATTCATAAGTTAAGTAGGTTCCTAGCTGGAACATGTGGATGGTCTCTCGAAGAACAATTGAAACAAGTCTGCTTTGAATTCATATAATATATAATCTAACTACTGTCAATATAAATGTATACAAAACAGTCGTAAATAGACGATTTTTAGGATGCATAAAAGACAAAGAAGTGTAGTTCGTTTTCCTGGATGGCCTTATTCATCAGATGTAGCAACCCACTGGTAAGGATGGTAGTGGATGCACTTGAAAACCAAGTGTTATTCTTTTCTAGAACTATTGATGAAGCTTCATATAGAAGTGGCCAATCATTGGAGAAGAATAAGATAAGAGAGTCGGAGAGGGAGCTTGGCTCTCTTCTATTGATAATAGTAAAGAGGGAGTACACTGGGCCATGTGCTGTTTCGAGACTCTGGCTGATGATGTACTTTTTTTAAAATTTTTTCATGACCACCTTCTGGTCATTTCTGACATATGGGGAGGGGGTGGGGTTATCTAGAGGTGACCAACCTATTCTGGTGTGGTTAAAGTTTTTTATTTCGTTGGACTACTACGAAATGAAAAAAAAAGGCCACCCCTAAAGCCAAATTTGAACGAAATGGCGCCACCCGCAGTTCTCAGGCTTTTAAGCCTGCACCTCAACTACCTAAGCTACAGATGCACTGGAATTGGATTGTCGATACGAGTGAATTAAATACTCCCGAGCCATTAATTTTCTCTTTCTATTTCAAATGTTTCTTCCTTCTTCCCACACACCTTTTCCCTCTTGTTCCTACCTTGTTCCCTTTTTCGGACATTCTAAATTTATTTCAGCTTATCATATATATCGTTTCCTTTTACACAGTTCATTGTGTTAATTTAAATTGTTTTCACTATTTATATTTATTACATACATATTTTATTATGTTAATTTCAATTATTCAATATTCACATTTACATTCTGCACCTTTCACTATGTTTATTTTTTTATTATTTGCATTACTCAGTCAAGAAGTGAGATTTTTTTTTTAACACATATAGTTTTTTGTATGGAAAACGGAGTAACCAAGCGAGGTTTTTATAGGAAGTGGACTGATTGACAGATGAATATACTAAATTTAACTCACTCGCGTGCATGCAAATTTTTATGCTGAAACGACACGATATACTTGAAAATTGTTGTTGTATTGATTAAGAATATTTTAGAGCTTGGTTCCTTAAAAAATATTATCAAATAAAGTATTGTATTAGTTAATATCCTTGAAATCGTTTAATATTCAGTTTAGTTTAAATATATTTTTTTATTAATTCATATTTACATCAATGTGTTGATGTAATTATGAATTAATGCTGCTCTTTGATTTTATTCACACGAAAAATAATTTTGGAAGAAGATAGTTTATCGTATGAAGTAGATTAGTGGAAGATAGTCCGGGTAGCTGTCAATAATGATATCAAAATAGGAAAAGAAAACTACTGATTGTTAACATAGTCTTCTTTTACTATTTTGATGTATTTATTGACTGCACCCGCACTGTCTTCCTCCAAGGTAAATAATTTTATTTTTTTTTCTCCGTTATAAAAATCATATGAAATTTTGGTAAAATTCGAAGATTTTTAAATTTTGAAATATACTAAATGAGTTTAACATGTAGAATTTATATTTGTCAAAACAAAATAGTAACACACTTCGTATATAGTTCCTGTAAAAGTCTAGCGGCTGGCAAAATCTAAAATGTTGGTACTATTAAATCTCAAGATTTTAGGAGTAAATCTTAAGATTGTCACAGTGCCTCGATAAAACTATCAAGATGTTGAACTAGAAACGAGAACTTGGACCTTTACCAGGCGGTATTGGCAAATGTCAAAACTTATTTGAGTTGTTGGTTTATGTCAATAAGAGTGAAAAGTATGAATTAATAACCTTGTTTTTTTTGTTTTTTAATTTTAACTTTGTATTGACCCAATGAAATATTTATTCGTCAAGTTTTGATATTAATTTTTATAATTTACGAATTAGCCTGTAGAATATTTTCCCTGTGATATACTAATTATAATGTAAGGTTCATTAGAATTATTACTGTTTATGAATATTACACGTTTCTAACATATAAATGGTGGATCTTATCGGCGTTGGATGCTTTTAGCGCTCTACAGATTTGGTCCTCTTTGACACCAGGTTGTGACCAGATAGTCTAAATTATACTGCTGCCGTACTTGCTATTTCCACCTTCAGCAGCCCCGTGGTTTTTGTCTTCCAAATAATCTGGTACTTGTTTTTGTTGATAATCTCCTCAAGCTTCTCCATTTCCGTCGGTCTTTCGTCGTTTGAACTTTCTTCTGAGGGCGTCTCTTCCCCATTCTGGTTCTATGGTTAGGCCGATTACTGTTCTTCTTCCAGATTCTACTTCCTCAAAAACTGCCTTCCAACTCCCCTCAGACGTTTCATCTTGGTCATCCACTGCGTTTACCATTATTGCTCGCGATAGCCAATCTGCTACTACGTTTTCCTTGCCAGGTTTGTACGTGATGTCCATGTTATACTGGCTCAACAGTTCTTACCATCTTGTAATTCTCGCCGCCGATTCCTTTAGCTTTTTCACCCATTGCAGAAGATTGAGGTCCGTCTGGATCCTAAATCTTCTCTCAAACAAGTATGGTCGGAAATGCTGATGCTATTGACAATACTATCCCCAGTAGTTCTCGTTCCTAGGCGCTGTAACGTGCTTCTGTCTCTTTGAGACGTCTAATAGCGTATCCCATGGGACGCTCTCCTACCTCACCTCCTACTGCAAAGCTCTCAGCGCGTACTCACTAGCGTCTGTCGTGAGCCTGAACTGCTTTGGAAGTCAGGAAACGCAAGTACTGGTTTCTTCTGCAACTGATCTATACATTTTCTTATATTGTCTTCAGTGGCCGGTGTCATTACTATCGCACTAACCTTCTTTAGCATATTATTAAGGGGTATCAGGTGTTCCACCATAGCAGGGACGAACCGACGATAGTAGTTTAATGCCCCTCTTAACAATCTTCTGATTCCTTTTATGTCGGTCGGCACCGCCATCCGAAATAAGGCTGCTACCTTCTGCACATCCGGTCTTACCCTTTTCTGAGTTATGATGTGTCCTAGAAAATGTATTTGTTTTTGTCCCAGCAATGGCTTCTCTCGAGATAGTTTTAGTCCAAATTCTCGCATCCTCTGGAAAACGCTCTTTAAGTGTTTCACATGGTCTGTAACCGATTTACTAAACACCAGGAGGTCATCCATGTAAATCTGGCATACTGATTCATCTAAACCACTCAAAAATTCGTCCATTAACATTTGAAATGTAATGAGCACGCTCGCTATACTTATACTCTCGCTATACTTCTCAAGGGCGGCGGAGTAGTTCTTGGCTGATTGTACATAATCGTCTTCCATCCCGGTTATTCAACATCCATTCTGGATTCCTATTTCCGGACGCTTGCGTCTATAAGTTTCTGAGCACACTCTACGAAGGAGCGTTCTTTCGCTCTTTTGCCAACTTAATCTTTAGTACATTAGATATGAATTGCATCCGTCTCTGTATCTGAATCGTCTCCATTATTTCGCTGAGTTTTTCGGCGATTTTGTTGTAGTGTGCCAGGAGTTCTACGGCATACTGCCCATCAGGCTGTCTTGGTTTTCATAATTATCCATAATTCACCTTCTTCGTGTCCATAATCATCATAAATATGTTCTCTTCTGGGACCCACCGTCTTCCTCCAAATGCCTTCTTCAATCTCGCCTTGATCATGCTCCTGGGTGTCTCCTTATTTTGATTGAAGCTTGAATTTGATGGAGGATACTTGTTTTCACTCTACAAACGACTGCCTTAACGCCTCACCATCCTCACTGTCCAACAGGTTTTCGTCTGTCTTCGCTTCTATTCGACCCATCAGTCGATCACCCCCTTTTAGCATTTCCGTCTCCCCGGTCAACCTTTCAAGATCGAAAGCTCAAGAAAAAAGGCCTTAAGTCCTGGGTGGTTGCCGTGCGGTCTTTTATCCATCCTAGTGTCGTGGTATGAGCTTGCGCTATAGAAACTTTCGGTAGTGGCTGAATCTGTGCTGGAGGTGGGTTTCCTGCTGTTAAAGATTGGCTGGCTGCAGCTGGAAATGGTTGTTATAGTTCAGACCCTCTGTGCTTAGAACTCCATCTCTCACCATTCCGTTACTAGCCATAATTCAAAGATTATAAAGAAAAAAGATATACCTCTATATATGCGTATCAATCAGCTGTTTAACACAATCAAGCTGATACGGCCTGTCAGCTGTTATTGTACTCAGGCCGTAACTTAAAAAAGTAAATGAACAATTTGAACATAGAATTTTATGTATATATGTATCTTTTTTATCCTTAAATTTACTATTATAAATTAAAATCTTATTATAGGGTCTGTGACATAAAGAGTATTTATCAACATCGTAATCTTTAAATGGTTTCTATATATCTTCAGATAATCCATTTCTTTAATTAAATCCATATAACGTCTTATCGATTGACTTATTATTTATTATTTTGTTCTTTATTAACTTGGATACAAATTATTTTATTGAAACAAACAAAACAGTCTCACTAAAGTGAAAACATTATATATAATGTTGCAGTTAAAGTAATGTTGAATTTAGAAAAGTTTAAATTTCAGCTATTCAAATTAATGATTATGCTATGTATCGAGGTTTTAACATTACGACAACAACAATATGGTAAATATGAATATGGTAATATGAATTAGCCACATCTGTGAGGATATCTGTTCCCCGGATACCTCTGTCAATTCACACAGGGGCACCTGTGTTTGTGTACCAAACTTGGTCTTATGTGTCAGAGTTTATTTTTTTTTCCTACCTCCTATTTATTTAAATTTAAAACAATTACAATTATATACATATGTCAGAGCTTTTCACACATCTCTTGCTATATACCAAAGGACATAAGCCAATTAAGCAGGTAGAAACCCTTCCCAGAACTTTCCCACCCCCTCTCGGGCCTAGGGGAGAGGAGCTTACCTAGGGGGCGTTTTGTCACCTATGGCCAATGAGGAATCAGATTCGGAAAAGGTAACGCCTCTAAGGGGAGGTGAGAGAAAAGGGGCAGGACAACGAAACCAGGAAAAAAGGATTGATGACAAAGACGCAGAAGTAGGAAGACCGAGGAATGGGCATGAGGAAGATGCATTTTGACGAGACGAAGTCCTAAGGAGAGCTCTTCAGACATGGAACGCCATCCCATATACCAAGATGACACCCACACCTAAGATGTTATGCCACACTACGATATGAATCATCCAAATCAGCAGCTATAGGTATATATTAGGCAATAAGTGATTAAAGTATAATGTAATAATCATATTTTATTTCAATCATTTTAATAACATCATTTATCAATAAACTGTAAATAAATACATAGTTCCTTTATGTATTTATTTACTATTATATAATCAATGGGAACAACATTTTATAAATATAACAATATTTAATTGGTAAACTGGTAAACACTCAAAAAGCCTTTGGAAAAGAATCCAATTATAATAAATTTTCAGGGCTCATTAAAATGAATTAATTAACTTATTTTTGGATAATTGCCTTCAGCGATTATCCTAGTATCCCGACTAAATCCCGAGACAAAACATAGCAAATAATCTATCTTTACTGATTTAAAACTACCTATAAACTTAATTCTAGTTATGTTTATGCATTTATTTGATATTTAAATAATTCGCTTCCGAAAATTTAAAATATTTTGGAATATTTTTTGTTAGCAGTTTTAGGGGTTATCTAACATTCCCAGGCCTGATTTCTATATTATCATGACTTCAATACGAATAATAAGTTATATTCGGCTGTAACAGAATCCGCTGAGAGAAATACTATCAGTATAAAATCGGCATTGTCACAAACAGGATCAATAACGAGAAAGTAAATCATATCTTCTCGTTGAGGCGGCCAACAATGGAGATCGCTATACGCAGCTCACGGATAAACGAAACCCGACACAAAACAGTTACACTTCCTTTTCTCTCCCAATATCGAGTTTCATTACAATACTGAAATTGGAAAGGGAGAACTAAATTACTTTTATTTATTTATTTTTATCGCTGAAGATCTCTTGAGAAATCTGTTGAAAATATTTTTTAATTAACACAGATTCCAGTTATTTCCTCCACAAGTGGGGGGACAAGCTCAGTTCAGATTTCCCAAAGCTGAATATAGTATTATCCAATATTGTTCATAGAAATTGATGAGTTTAAAATGTTAATATTAATTAATTATTTTTAAATTTGTATTTATCTCTTATATCTGTAACAAAAAAAAAAACAGTGTATATAGATATTATTGTCATGATAATTTCTTAAGATCTGGATCAAAATGAAGAATACTTGTTATACTTAGTTTAGCACAACAAATAACATTATTTCGAAATGTTTGTGTTATAACTACCAAAGTTCGGAAGAAACAATTTGTAACTGAGCATGTATATCAACAG
>NW_027106871.1:1997171-2000785 GCF_000696795.3 Halyomorpha halys | reverse complement strand
TTCTTATTTATCGATACGGAAAGGATAATTATCAAAAAATTACATTTTAATAAGCCACCAGCCATTAACTGTCAATAGTATTGGCTGATTTTTGAACATTTTATAAAAATATTAACAAAATTTTATTCCCAGTTTTCAAAGAAAATTTTCAGCACTGTTTTATCTAATTCTTTCTCAGTTCACAGAATTTTTTTTTTAATTGTAATTATTTTTATTCTCCATACTTTCAAACGAAGTACCTACCGAGAAAATCATCTTCACATTGGTTCATACGCTTTAACTTACTATATTTCTAAATGTTTGTTTTATAACTAAGTTTTGAAGTTACTCATTTTATAAATAGTATTACTACATTCATGGACGTATTAAATTATGTTAGTTCGTTCAAAGGGGGAAAAATGGTATTGAGACCTACAGTAAAGCCTAATAAACATTTTAACAACGATCCACTAATGAATCTGGAGGTGGAACGAGCTTTTGATTCGGTGTTGTGTGTATCGGTTTTCTTTTCAGTCTCAAAACTCATTAAAGCCACTTCTTATACCCAGTTCCATTTCCTATACATAAGAATCTAATACTCAAACACTTCATCAAGTTTTAGATTGTTAATTTTTGGTTTATTAATATACGTATTTAAAAAAAGAAAGAAAATAAATTCCTTTTTTCAATTATTGATTTTTATTGTATCAATGATATTAAGGATAATCGATATGTCACCGTTGTTTATTTTCCATTGTTAGCACGTATACAAACATGGAAATTACGAATATTGTTGAAACAAATAATATTTTCTCACCTTCTTATAAATAATTAAGTTGTTTTTAATTATGACTTTACTCTTACATTACTAATTATATTATTTTAAATTTTTTCTGTAATAAAATCAACAAGCAACTAGGTAAAATAGTTGCATATTCACTCACACGACTATCCTTATCACAATGAGTCATGAGCCCCATACAAAATTGGTTTACCATATCCTCACTAATATTGGTTCGGTAAATTTTGTTTTCATTTTCATTTTTTGTTTAATTTATACAATTTATTTATCTTTCTGCAATTGCTTTTATTTTAATTTCTTGATGAGCATCTGGAACACTGCGGAACATGTACACTTTTCTATTCACTCCAAAAACTTCCAAGAGGAATATTTTAAATAAGTGGAGAATATTTTACTAATGCATGGAAGGCTCCTTTGCAAAATCCAACAAAAATCGATTCACTCCATTCCAAACGTAGTTCAAGATTCTTTTGGTAATGAACCAGTGAGATGCTCTGACTAATCGAAAATTAAATAAACACTACTCCACTTCAGTAGGATAGAATTTGGCTATCTTTTGTTCCAAATCTTTCAATTCCTCTTGTCCTGAGCGTCTCTGGTTTAAGTGCCCTTGCCCAGTCTCCACTTGCTTTAAATACCAGTGACGCGGCTGGGACATAAGCTCTGGGATCCTGGAGTTGTGCCATGTCATCCACATTTGGACGATTCTGTTGAAGTTTTATTTTTAATATTAACTTTTGTTGTTTTCTTATTTGCTATTATTTAACAGTTGTTCGCCTAAGTTTATTAACGATGTGTATATTTAATTTCCTTTTTATCCATTTTAATTTATATTTGATTATTTTTCTGTATTAATATCATTATTATTTATTTAATATCCAAATATGGTATGATTGTGTTCTTACTTCCCTAAAACCTAATGCCCTTAAGTGCGACAGAAAGATTGTATTGAGTCAATAAAATTTTAATAACAAAAAAATCTTAAATTTCTGTGTTTTTTTCACAACTTGCTTGTCATATCTCCTTCGGGAAATGAACTAGAATATCTTTCAATAATCTAATACAGGCCATCAATGTCAATTTTTTTTACACCATCTTTCTGTTGAAGTTGAATTTAGGTGATACCTGATTTAGATTTTTTTTTTTTTGCGATCCTTCTAAAACAGAAGAAGAAAACATGAATTTATAGAATTGCATTACACGAAAGAACATAATTCCATTTTACTTGTTTGATATTCTTGAGGCTTGAAGGTCGGTTCTGGTGTGAATATGAAGATGAAATAAGGGTTCCCTCTCGGTTCTTTCTCCTCATCCTCCTGCCGCCGCCGCTCCTCTCGCCCGAGTGTAAGGTTTTACTCCCTCATGAATTATAGGATGAGACCATCTTGAAGAGTTCTGTCCTTTTCTTCTCCTGTCCAGGTCAAGATGGCTATATTGGTTCTTACCCCTATTTTATTGGGGATCAAGATGGCTGCCCGGGTCTCCTACCACTTATCTTAGCCACTAGATAAGTGATCATTAGCCACTAGATCATGAGATGGCATAATGAATTTCAGAAGTGAGGGGCCACCTTTCTTAAACACGAAACGTTTTACAATGTCACATCGCCTTCGGACTCTAGTGTGTTTGTGTTTTGCCAGCAGTACCTGTAAATTTCAAAATGATAATATGTTTTACAACAACATTTTTGGTAAAGTTTATAACACATATTATATGACTAGCAGAGATACATGGTGAAATAATTAAAGAATGATTAGCAGGAGACAAGAAAGTACATCAGAGTAGAAAATACATTAAACAGCAATATAAGCAATGAATTTGTGCACAAAAACATTTATAATGACACCTTAGAGCATTGAACAGAACATCTCTGTGTAACAGCTTGTATTTTTTAAAATTTTTTTTTTTATACTTAATGGTCTCTTAAATGTTTGACTTTTTATACTTATGAATGCATAGTTACAAGTTTAAATAATTGTAATAAATCATTATTTATTTTATTTGTTATAGTTAGAAAGGATTTGTAGAACAACAAAAGTTTTCTAAAAATGTATAAAATCGACACTTTCCTATTTCAGAAAAATATTTTAAAAGTGATAACGGACCGTCGCTCCCTGATGATCATAATGAGAAGTTATGTATTTTTTTATTATAAGTAATATATTAATTGAAAATAGCGTAGTATATAACTTTTGTTTATATCGGGACATTGAACAAATAATTAACTTTATGCTTTATTAGTTTTTAACTTTCAGTTTATTTCTTAATATATGTGTTAATTTTCCAAGCTGAATTAAATAAACTAATAAATTCAAGTAAAAGAAATTTTGGATACAGTAATATTGAAAAATACAATAAGAATTGTGCATTACATACAACCTTCACGAAATGAAAATAAATCACTTGAGCCAAAAAGCAGCTGAAAAATGTAAGGAATACGCTCGTGTTTCTCCAGGTTTGTTTCAAGCGGAATTCGAAATATTCGGATTATCTCCCTACACTGAATCTTATGCTGCAATTCTTGAATGTGTAAGATTTACGATGCCAGGAAAAAGGTAAGATATTCCAAATCAACTTTTTAAAATAAAACACATTGAAAACAATTTATTCAAGATTGTAAACTCTCAAGACGTAACGTTTAAAAGAGATTTAAGATTTTCAGCGCACATCGATTGAGAATTAAAATCAATGCGACTAGCCTTCAACTTGTATTGAGCTTGAAATTATTGTGTAATGTATGTTATGTCCTATTTTTTTGTATAGTGCACCATTTTTCTCCAATAGAAAGATTGTATTGAGTCAATAAAATTTTAATAACAAAAAAATCATCTTT
>NW_027106871.1:1995835-1996570 GCF_000696795.3 Halyomorpha halys | reverse complement strand
TTTTATTACAAACATTTTTGAAAATTGGCCGAAGGTTATATATTTACTGGAAATATTATCTTATAATTATAGATAATAATGATTAATAAATAATTGATATTTCCAGAAACAGTAAAAACGATAGTAATTATTTCACTCTTTACCAAAAGGTTTGAGCTTGAAATTATTGTGTAATGTATGTTATGTCCTATTTTATTGTATAGCGCACAATTTTTCTCCAATATTCTCAACTCTGCAGGAAAAAGTTAACAATAATTTCAAAATGTTATATAAAAAAAAAATCAATACAAATACATAAAGTTCTGAGCTTCATGAGGACTTAAAATTGGTAAAAATAAGGAATTTCATAAATGTAAGTCATGATCAATTTTTTTTTCATGCGTGAAAAAACGAACCAATCCCTCCTTCAGTCGACTTACACCTTCAGGAATACCTCTAAGATGGCAATTTGTAGTTTAAAAATCAGTTCGATACAAGCCTCATCACAAAGTTATAGATAAGGACATTTCAGACAGCAGTAATTATGAAATATTGTTATAAAGGCCCTCCCTAAAATGCAAATATGTATTAAAATAAGTTTTTCCAGGATAATGTAATTAATTAAAAAGAGGGAAAATGGCGAATTAATATTATGGGATTGTGTGAGAGGAATAAATGATACAAACCTGTTCATGTTGTGTTTTTTACTCCTTTTATCTGAAACTGGCAGGTAGAGAAATGTTTAAGAGGTGCTAA
>NW_027106871.1:1980931-1994680 GCF_000696795.3 Halyomorpha halys | reverse complement strand
TTTTTTTCTGATGACGGAAATAATACCGCATATAAAAATTAGATAGTGAACAATTACTTTAATTTCCTTCATTAATTGTCTTCTCTCACCTCTCAACCTTTCGAGGCCAACTCCCTCATCTTCAGTAATCTAATATAAATTGCACTTCAATGCAGTCTGTTGTAATATATCTAATTTCTAATTCCATTGTAACATTGTAAAAGTTTTAATTTTTTCAGTTAACATAATAGCCCATGTTTTGATCCATATTACAACGGTAATGTTTTGTCTTATTTCACGTTTTTATGGAAATATATTTAAAAAAAAGTTAATCCTTGCGAGAACTGTCGCATTAGATATGTTGTTCTTCTGTTTAGATTATTCGAAATATAAGAGATATTATGATCGTTCGTATAAACACAATAATATATAATAATAATATGCTAAAACTGCATTTATTTTAGAATGAATATCTTTAAGTAACAGTTTGTGCAATTAAAAATCATTTTGCCCCACTTGAAAATATCACTCAAGTTTTATAGTTAAGATTCAGCTATTCATAAACTTAAATCCTGAATTGTACACGCCGAGACCTCATAGCTAAGCCGTACATGAACGAATGTGCGGCCGAAACGACAATTTTTTTGTGGAAAGGTTTGAATAATATGAGAAATATAAATTGATTTAGTCGTTCGCTCTAAAAACGATAAATTCAGAAACGGTCTGTTTAAAAATATTTAATATTTTTTCAATATTTGAGCTCAAATTGTTCTTTGCATTCTTGGACTTTGATTAATATGAGCAATAAACGGTCAAGTTTTTGGCTTAAAATATTGTTATATATGCATAGACAGAGGGACTAAAACTAATCATTTTGAGGTCCTGAGCTCGGCTTGTTTTAAACCATTCACTAATCATAGTTGAATAACAATAGCCATTAAAAATAAAAACTGTCTGAGCCACTCGTCCTAAGATTTCAATAAATACCTTCAATACTTTATTGACTCTATTTGTACTTAGTCAAGTATTATCAAATATTATAGTATTCTTAATATAAACATTAATACAAATTTAAAGGAAATTAAACCAAGGATGTGTATTTACTTGCAATATCATTTATTTGAAATTATTATTACTAAATAATTGAAATTTCTTGAAACAGTAACGACGATAGTAATTCCCTTCCCCAGAGGATATTCATGCTTGAAAAATTAATTTCCTTTAGACTAAGAATACCACGGCCACCATTATTAATATAATGAAGGGAAGGAAATAGGAGAAGTAATTGCATTTTCCTATTAACAAGAGAAAAATATATCATGTGCGGTGTTGCCTCACCACAAGCCAACAAAAGCTATTCGGAGGAATTTCAGTTCCTCTGTAACGGAAAAGATTTGAAAAATAAGGATAACTAAATTTAATTATAATTTTATGTTTGATATTACGTCATGTCAGTTTGTATTTAAGTATAATTAGTATTAGATTTTTTACGATGAGAATTGAAGGAAATAATTCACTATCTAATTTTATATTATATAGTATTTTTATTACAAACATTTTTGAAAATTGGCCGAAGGTTATATATTTACTGGAAATATTATCTTATAATTATAGACAATTATGATTAATAAATAATTGCAATTTCCAGAAACAGTAAAAACGATACTAATTATTTCACTCTTTACAAAAAGGTTTTTCATGCCTGTGTAATTGGTTTTCTTCACACATGAGAGAACAAATTTTGGGAAATGCGTGTAATTATATCTAATAGTAATATTATGACATTTTTTATTTAAGTTTAATTTATATTAGATTTTTTGACGGTGAGACAGTTTACTTCGGAACATTGAAATATAGGAAAATGTAATTTATAAAGTAAATTAAAATTGAAAGTAATAATTCACAGACTAATTTTTATTTTACATAGTATTTGTGATATAAGAATTGAAAATATTTTATTTAAATTAGACAGACGTATATATGAGTGTGATTATATCTAATAGTAATATTATGACATTTTTTATTTAAGTTTAATTTATACTAGATTTTTGACGATGAGACAGTTTACTTCGGAACATTGAAACATAGGAGAAGTAATTTATAAAGGAAAATGAATAATAAAATTGAAAGTAATAATTCACAGACTAATTTTTATTTTACATAGTATTTATAATGTAAGAATTAAAAATATTTTATTTAAATTGGACAAACGTTGTATATATGCTGATAAAGTTGAATATTTGAAATTATTTTTTATAATTACTGTTTCTGGAAATTTCATTTATACCTTAATTGTAATTGAAATTTCTAGAAGCAGTAATAACGATAGTAATTACTTCACCCTTGCCCAAAGGTTATTCATTCCTGAGTAATTTATTTCCTTTAGACTAAGAAGGAGCCACAGCCATTATTATTAATATAACGAAGGGAAGGAACTAGGGGAAGTAATTGCAATTCTTTTTTTTCAAGGCACAGCCATTTTAACGAGAGGAAAATATATCGTGTGCGGTGTTGCCTCACCACATACCCCCAAGAGCTATCCAGAGGAATTTTAGTTCCTCCGTAATGAAAAGAGGAGTGGGATGGTATTCATTATGGTGCCTTGCTCTCAGCTTCATATTCTGATGTAAGTAGTAAACCCTGATTCTCCGCTAACTTTTGATATATGACCAGTCTTATCTTTATTGCTGACTTCACTAGAATTCAAATAACGATACTGTAATTAAGTTTAAACTATTAAAGAGGTCCCTTGTGACTAACTCCACTTATCGCAAGCCCATGAATAGCAAATAATTATTCATAATGTACTGAAATCTCTTATTTACATCAGGACTGAATACATATGACTTTTGAACTAGAATTAATCAATGGACTCTTTAAACTATAATAAATTATTCATTGTTTAAAAATCATTTAGCAATCTCTTAAAGTGTATTAGAAAATATTTAATTTTTTACATTTTACTTTACTGTCACACCGTAGAGTAGAAAAATAAAAAAAGGAACGAAAGTATTCGTTAAACTTTTAATTAACGTTAATAAATTAGAAAAATAATATAAATATAAAGCTTACTGTATCAAAACAAAAAGTGGTCAAATGAGAAATCCTACTGGTATCTTTTATGAAGTTGAAGTCTAAGACGTGGCTTATCCCTTGTAGTTCGTTTTTGAAGGATACAATGCAGGGATACCAAAGAAATAATGTTAGCCTGCTTACTTACACCATTAAAAAAGTCTAGAAACTTTACTTTGAAAAGTTTGAAGTAATCAGTTTTGGAATTGTTTTCGTATAGTATCTAGCGGGTTACACAGTGAGTAAGAAACTCATATCTTCAGGATTCGGGTTCAATTCCGGCTGTAGCAGGTTCTATTTATTATGTTACAATAGCCAATCGACACAACAAAATTAAGAGAGGCAAGTATCTTAAGACAGTTTAAAGGTTTTATAAATTGTCAAAAGGAGCAAAAGCAGTGAAACATTGCGGCTCATGGCTTATTAAAAAGTAAATTTTTAATAATGGTACTTGCCTTATGTATATATGTCGAGAAAATAGTTTATTTTTAAATATTGTAATATTAACCCTAGATCACCAGTTTTGATTCGAACATCCCACACCATTGTCCAGCAATAGCGTGGGCGTTGTCTCGTCTCCATTTAATCGCGGAATGTGCTTCGTGGGAGTCTTCCTCAAATGTAGAACAGGCTTTTGATGGAGTCTTGCCCCAGGGACTGATTAAGAAACTCCTTAAATTTCTACCCAATATCTACTTTTTCATTATCCATTCCTCTCTCGCTGATTGATTATTCAAAGTAAAGCACAATGTTTCCTAATCATTCCTCTTTTCCCAGTCCACTAGTGTTATTCAAAGTAGTATCTTTAGTCCTATCATCTACACAGTTTATACGCCTGACATTCCAGCCCATTATAACACCGTCTTCTGCCCGCATGACGATGATAAATATCTGCTCCCAGATACCAATTACCTGTTAATTTCATCTAATTTCTTCCAATCCCATATTTCAATCTTCAAATAATGGTGTTAAAACTGGCGGACTACAATACACTCGAATTAATCCCATATAATCACACTATGTGGTGAACCTACGGACTGACCTAGAGTGTCCTTTATCAATATTCTACTTGTCTCTGTCGAACAGATCTATTAGTGTGGGCTAAATCTGGACAAACGACTAATTTGGTATCCTAGGGCCGCCCATAGCTCAGCGGTTAAGACACAGTCTTACCAATTTGATGTCTATTGGCGGTGCCGGTTCGAATCCGGCCTGGGACGTTGACTTTTTTCATTGAGTGACGGTCCCACAAAATGAAGAACTTTGACCCCCAACCATGGTTAGGCAGTATAGGACTCCAATGGGAGTCTTGGCCGAAAAAACAAAAACAAACAATTTGTTATCCTCATACTAGACAGCACATCGATTCCGGTTGTTACAACACTTACTACACAAAAGGTCAAAGATTGCTATCTATTACGGAAGACTGATTAACATGACTATAATAAGGCCTATTTGCACTTACGGTGTTGAGTTTTAAGGCTCCACTAAACCATCGAATTCCTCTCGTATCCAATCCTTACCATCCAAAATCATCCGTAAAAACGTCTATTCTCTTCACTTTGTGACAAATAAAAGCGTCCATAAAGACCTAAATACCTTTTATTCTAAACTACCCAACTCAAACCCATTAGTTTCTAACTTTGGTTTCTCTTATATTCCTGATAGTCCTGCGTGGTGCCTGAAGAGGAGATGGCCTCGAGACCTTCTAATGTGGAAATGTTATTGGATTTCAACAAATTGGTAGTTTCTCTACACGAAATTATTATATCAATGTAATATAACCCATATCACGTTCACTTATTGTATTTTCATGCAATAGAGTTGTAAATTTCAATAATTACAATTTTAAAAACTAGTAACCTACACAAATTAAAAAGAGAAAAAAAACCTTCAAAAATAGATAAAAATATATTTAGGATAAAACAAGTATAAAGTTGAGAGTTAAGTATTAGAATTAAACAATTATTTAATACAAAACAAGTTCATTGTTAAGTCAGTTCATTTTGTTTGTAAGGAAACTTAGTTTAAATTGTTGTCCGACTATTTCAATTCATATATTAACTTTTTCCTCCCAAAATAGGTTTCAGAAGGACTTAAAACTTAAGGGTTTATTTTTTTAAAAACATTTGATTTTATTTGAAGCGTTTTTTTTTATCTTCTCAGTGATCTAAGCTCATTGAAATCTCTTGAATGTATGTTTACCCACGCGATATAATATCAATATAAATAGTTGACAATAAATTTGGAATGAATATGGTTATCTATTGGTGTCTGCAATAGTAGGTTCACTTAGCGCTGTTGTCACGACCACCCTTGTCAGCCTTAAATCCGTTTTTAACCATATACAAAATATTATAAGCAATGACAATATTAATGATACAACGTCTAATACTCTTTTAATTAATATGGTTCGACACTTTATTTTATATTTCCTTCGTATTAGTTAGTAAATCGTTATTTATCGAGTACATATTCTTACAATAATCTAAACCCGAAATCAGTTACGATAATGCCAACGAGGCTAGAAGGAGAGTAAAGAATGACTGTGGAAGACAAACAGACTTATCTAAAAGCCTCAGCTACACATCAAAGTTTAATGCATGCACATTTATTCATTGGCTAAATTATTCAGCCGTGTTCCGGTTATCTCGGCCCGTCCCAGCCTTCAGAATATTTAAACTCTTGCTCTATTTTATTGTAGAAATTCCTAGCACATTAGTTCAGTTAATCTGCAGTTGTAATATTTAATCATTTCTATTCCGTAATTCATTTCATCTTTTTCAATATAAAACATATATTGGTGTGACCATTAATTTAAAAATTAATAAAATTATATTATGCCCGAGTGTATTGTTATTATTGTATTGACATCTTACATGATTACGTGACATCACTTTGATCATCAAGATCTCTAGATGCTAATCGTTTACTACAATAATCCCGTGTATAAAGAGTTAAATTTTTTCAAGGTAAATAAAACACTATAACATCTCCTTCCCCTTTTCCAATACATTATCGAAACCCTATCTCATGGTAAATAAGTTTTTCCCGAAAACCGTATTGTTCTTCTTCAAGTAATCCCTCGATTCTTCTTCTTATTCTCCTGTCTAAAATCTTAGAGTAAATCTTATTTGGTATAATTAATAGAGATTTGCCTCGATGGTTGTTACTATCTCTGTTTTAACCTTTCTTTAAGATTTGGACGATGATAGATACTTCTCAATCGTTTGGTATTATCTTTTGCTTTCACACTAGGTTGAGCATTTCAGGAGTTACAACATCACTACCTGCGGATTTCCCTAGCTTTATACTCCAGAAAGCTTCTTCCAGTTCGTCATCATCAATAAAGCCATCTTCTTCGCAAGGACCTCACTTGACGCTTCATCTACACAGGTTTCTGTTCATTCTCATTCAGCAGATCTTGGAAGTACTTTCTTCACATTTCCATTATCTTATCCTTTTGCCTGAGAATGTTTCCTTCCTTGTCTTTTATGAATTTCAGGGTTGGCACTCTTTCTTTTCTTAATTCCTTTAGGACTCGGTAAAAAAGTTTTTGATTTTGGTAGAAATCTGATTCCATCTTTTGACCAAAATATGCACAGGTATTCCTCTTAGCTTATATAACTTTATTTTTAGCCTCAATCCTTTTAAGCTTGTACGTTTCGAAGTCCTCCGGTGTTTTGTGCTCGTGGTATTCTTTCTAAAGTTAGTTCCTGTCCTATATTCCGTATTCGTCGGCTACCTAGATATAAAGGTTGTTATGTAATGTCCTATGTTTCTGGGTAACAGCGTGTAATGAGGTTTCTAGAAACAGCATTTATTTATTTATTTGTTTCTATTATTATTTATTTGTTTTTAATTAATTATTTCTATTTCCATTTCTATTATTTATCACTATCGGTCCATTATGGGAGCCGGGCTACAATGCTTAGAAATATATTACCTATATGTTTAAGAACATGAACACAGAACCCCTTCCTATGGTATGCTAGATTTAATTGACCATTGAATATCTTTCCGATGATCACCAATTCACGAAGATATCCTTATAGTTTATATCCATGGCATAAAAGGTGTTTAAACTATAAAATTAAGTGATTAATTTATTGATTTATTAACATTAAATCATATTTACAAATATTTATATAAGAGGTATGATCGATATAAAAGAGAGGTTGAGTAGTTGACATCATAATTAATACCGCTATGATATTAAGAATACCGGAGCATACTAATTTTATTGATTCTAATGTCTAATTAATGTGTCATTCAAAATTACAGCTTAACACTACAACTCATCTTATGTGTTTCGGCGGGCTTCAATGTGTCTTCCAATCCTCTTTTGCTCCCTATTTTTTCGTTCTTCCTTAATGCTAAAAATGTCCTTCTTCCCCTCTACTTTTCAATTTCTGGTCCTATTTTGTGGTGTAGACCAGAACATTAATAACAGAAGAATTGAGGCGGCATATAGTCCTTTGATCTCTTATAATATACGGATCAGCATTAAAAACATTGAAAGGAAGTCAGTACCGTCTAACATATAGTATTTGAAGAGGACAAGCCTACCTGACTCCGGCTGCCCTAAAAGATTAAACAGAGGTCCTTGCAAAAGCTCTTCTACCTGCATATTAATGAGTCCACAACTGCTATTATCAACATGCAGGATTTCTATTATTTTTTCATATTTTCCTCCCTTAGCGATAAGAAAGATAACAGATTTACTGTGAGGAATGGTGTGATCAGTGACGATGGGCTTGTCTCAATGCATCCCGTTTATCAATGATTGCTCCGCAGCAGTTGTAATTGTAATAAGAACTAATATTTTTATATTTCTACTAATTCTTAGTGGACGAATTTAGCCTTGTTGCAGTGTCTTAGTACATATTTCTTTCCATCAAGCACTTGCCAGCCTTATGTGATGTGCAGAATTGATTCTATCGCTTTCCACAGCCGACAAGATTCCGTTATGGCCTCTCCACTGTTCACCCTGGTAGCTATACCTAGTCCTCAAGTGTGAAAATAAATTCTTCTGTTTCCAGAAAAAGGATACACTTCCGATGCCACATCCTGGATGCACTCAGTCCTCCTTCCGACAAACTGTGGTAAAATTTTCCAAATAAATTCTTATATTTCCAATTTTCGTGCAGGATTTCTTTATTTATTGGAGAAGGAAGATTATCGCTGTACTGTCTCACAACAGTTGAGATGATTCTTGATGACAAATTGGCTTGAAAGATTTTCTTCTTCGTTGAGTCAAGCTTTTAACAGGTTGAAAGCTAATTGTTGAATTCCAAAAGATTTTGGATGAAGTATACAAATTATCGAATAATAATAATTATTATTGTTAATACCATTAACAGTGAAAGTAATATTCAAATATTTTTTATATATATAGGTACCTATAGTAGAATACAAAGTCACTGATGATAATTATAATTTTGAATAAATTTTTTTTCTAAATTATATCGCGATTAAGGTAGGGCTCTTGATTACGGGTAGTGTTAATGAATACAATAGAAAATAAGAAGATTGTTCCTCATAATTCTTTTTATAAATAGTATCAATACCCTAATCTGTTTTTTATTAATACAAATGAAATAATATTTCCGTTGATATATTTTTTCTTTTATTTAACAAGTGGAGCAGTTATCTTTCGACGACCTGAGGAAGACAGGAGGCAACAGCAGCACAATGCCTCCATTGTTGTCCACTTGGAGCAGCACTGTCGCCACATTGTTCACTTCTCAAACCATTATATTTAGCGGAGGTAAGCTTCTGTTTCTAAATTTCGAGGACTATTTGTGAGAAACTTTTGTTTTAGCCTTTCTATAGCGCTTCGGTCTCGTTCCGGATGGTTTGGATGTTTTAGACAAGCTATTATTCCCATCAACTATTAAAAATAAGACAATACACTGGAATAATTTTTATGGAAGTAAACAGACAATAAATCCAAGAGGATGTTTTGATTAAAAGAATTAATATAATTCATACCAAAAATAATCTAGAGAAGAGAGAAATGGTTTATTAATCCATGCTGTCCAAATACATCGGGTTGCTACATTACACAGCATACCAATCAATCCGGGATCGGACATACATAAATTACATATATTTACATGATATAACGATAAAAAAGAAAGAAAATAGTTTCATTTTATTTTTTTTCCTCTCACAGTTTCCTTTTACAATCAATTCCGGTCTACATACTATATACAAATATTTTAATTTATTCCTTTTTTTCTTCTTTTTCTTGCTCCTTCCATTTCACAATTTTTTCACCACATTCGAGAAACTCTCTCTCCACAATTCTCCCCCTCAGATCCTTTCCAGTGATCCGTTTAATAAATTCATCATTAGACAGCGATGTGAAATCAAAGCAGAGAAATAATAGTCATAGCAGTAGACCAGATTACAGAAAATCAAACAAATAAATACATTTTACCTAAACAAAACTAATATATAGATTTAATAGAAAACATAATAAAAAGTTAGTTAAAAGAATTACTTGAATGAATAAATAAGTTTGAAAAAATAAATTAATAGTACTAATAAAATAAAATAATTTAATGAATAACTAAGGTAATGGAATAAATAAGTTAAACACACAAATCGACAGGTCCACATACTACAAGAAATAAATAAATAAAACAAGGAATAATCTCCGAGATAATTCCCATGCAGGTGATGATGCATGATCCTCAGCGAGTCAAAATAATATTTTTCCCCAAGATCGCAATATCCACGATGTTAATTCCTAGGCCTTCTAAGAAGCTCCTTGTTCTATCTGGTATTGTTCCGCGAGAACCAAATCAGAGGCGTTTACATCACGGTACTCTCCCTCTCTCTCTCTCTCTCTCTGAAGTTCTCGCGAAATTTTTCCTTAAGCAGAGGGACGTATTTTTCATATACTTCCTTTTTTTCCCTTTCTTCTTCACGAAGTTTCGAGGTATCAGCCGACATAGACAAAAGTTATATTTTGTATGCCAAGTTTGGTGTAGATTGATTAAGCCATTTTGAAGTAATTTTAATTTTTTAGATTTTTAAAAAGAAATCAAAGGCGGATTTTCCAATTTTTTCGAAAATTGTTATTTACGAGTTTTTCGAGGTACTGAAAACGAATTTGTTTTCCAACACACCTAAAAATTCTTTTACAACACTTTCATAGGACCGCCGGTCTCAATTTTTTCAATATTTTGAGGCGCAAGGTGGGTATTCATTTAAAAACTATTTATATTTTAGGAAAATAGCCTTTATGATATATAATAAAATTGCCTCAATGAATAAGAACAATTCATCTAAATCGGACCTCAAATATAGCAAGAGCGAAGCATTGCCGAGTCAGTTAATAGAGATGTAAAAATGGATAATGTCTTAGAAAGCAGTTACTGACTTAAACAAAGAGAGAGGAAGTTCAACGGTTTCGATCAAGTTTTTGTTGATTCAACATTAGAAAAAAATTCACAGAGGAGATTAAAGAAAAAATATAATACTATACCCTCATAATACTTCTTTTCTCTTTGTTCTGCATTTCGGAAGCCCACTTTCTTGTCATATCTTTTATTCTTGTTTTTCTAAATTCTCATCCCTTATTGAATTATTTTTATATTTATTATCCTTCCTTTTTCATTTATATTCATGTATCTCTTTTTTTAATTTATATTCGTGTGTTACCTACTAGTGTACTTATATTAATTAATTTATTATTAATTTTCTATTGTAATTTACCTATCTCTGTATCCCCACTCATTTGGTATATTGTCTTTCTTAATCACTTACACATATTGTATCCCATTATTTTATACTTTATTTCTTCTTTGTTTTTCTGTCCATGAGAATTTTTTATTTTTTTATAATTTTGTAAATATTTCTTCTCCCCCTCTATTATGTATATTATCATTTATTGTTTACCTAATTTTAATTTTTTTACATTGCTTACTTTAAAATTATTTTC
Source organism: Halyomorpha halys (assembly GCF_000696795.3). Classification (NCBI taxonomy): domain Eukaryota; kingdom Metazoa; phylum Arthropoda; class Insecta; order Hemiptera; family Pentatomidae; genus Halyomorpha; species Halyomorpha halys. The sequence goes on along the minus strand of NW_027106871.1, from coordinate 1,983,675 downwards.
GTTATTAAGTGGCGTGCTTAACTGCCATCCCCACTCCTCCCAATACAAACGGCTCCCTCTGACTTTGACTTCCGTCAAAACAGGTATGTATTTTGTCTCATTAATTTTTTTCTCTTTTCATCTCTTAATTTGTACTTTCTTTTATATTTCTTCTCTTATTTTATCTCTTATCTTTCTGTTACTATTACCGTTTTCATTTACTGTTTACAACCTTTAATTTTTCTTATTAAAAAATATAAACGTTAAAAATATATAGTTATTTTGTTATTTATATCAAAAAGAATATTTAAATGATTAGTTAATTTTTTATCCAAAAAATTGATCTAGGACACCAAAAAACCTGTACATTGAAAGTATCTTATAAAACAAAAAGTACTTTTTCAAACCACGAAATTACAAATAAAAAAAGTAAGGTGGGTTTTGGAACAAAAACTAGTTTTAATTGTAAATGATAGGTTATGTAAAATATTATTGAGTAGTATTCATATTTAGTAGTGTTTATGGCTTTGAATGAGAAAGAACAAAAAACTCTGATAACTGTCCCATGGCAACCAACGAGCTGTGGAGGAAACCTTAAGGTGCTACTAAGGTACTAAGTATACCTTAAGGTATACTACCTTAGAGGAAGGAGTATAGTAGAGGACGAAAGCTGGCTGAAAAAGGTGAAGCCGAAAAAGCAGGCCTTTAGTGGACCAAGAGCAGATGGGAAAGAGTACGAGCACATCAATGGATGCTTTCTGTCTTGGTTTACATTACAATGATGGACATTCATATTAACCTCAACGTAAATCTACGTCCCGTGGGCGTTGCCTTTATTGTTTTACTTCTTCTCTGAAGGAGAGTAGAGTTATACAACCCTATAGCTGCTATACATTTTTAGCCATTCATGGCAAGTTCTCGGATGAGCCTTCGTGTAAATAGGTAATTCGGATTGCCTTGTAGAAGAGGACTTCTCCGCGTGGCCAGAGGGAAGGAGTGGGTATGCTCTTACCCTCAACCCGTAGGGTAACTAGCTTCATTACGTTGTTGTACAAGTATAAATGTTAAAATAAAATGAATGGTATCTAAAAAATATTATATAATATATTGGTCACTGAACGTTAAAATAATAATGAATAAAGTAATATACTTACCTTTTTACTAGCCTTTATTTTATATAAGAAAGTCAGTAAGATTACTTGAATTTTTAAAAAATTCTACATTTTCTTTCTTATATTTTTTGTAGATTTGTTTGCGTTAGGCAACGATGACTAGTAGAAAACCTGTTTCTTAATAAAATTCGGAGGATGGAAGGAATTATTAAATATTTATTTAGAAGTACAAGCCAAGTATTTTAAAGGCAATTGAAAATACAAAACAAATCATCGATTGTTGCAACCAAATGGAGTTTATATTTTAATTGTAATCAAACTTTGTGGACACAACATGTAAGACAGACAAATAAACTAAAAAAAAATCAGACGGTAAGCACGTTGAAAGGAAGAAAACCTTAGTGAGGTAAAATTGGGAGATACGCGGAGGATGGGGTTACCTTCACATATCCCTTCTTACCTATACTCACTCGTATGGATGAGCAAAAGTAAATGTATATTTTAAGGAAAAATGAATAAGGGAAGAATAAAAGAGAGAATGGGGTATGTGATCAGAGGACGGGGGAAGTTTTAAATGAATTTATATTTAATTAAATTGATATAGATAAGATAGGTATAAAATATAATACAGTAATATAGTTTATAGTTAAAGCAATATATAGCTATCCGTTTATTTTAGATTTCTTCTTTCTTCTGATCACATACATATCTCCTTTTCTTTATTATTACCTTCATTCCCTTTTTCTAATGATCTATATTAATTTCAGAAATTAATCAAATTATAATCGATAGTATTAAAAATACAGAAGAGAGAACAACCTGCAGATAAATTATGGTATCTTTTGGAATAAAACCTTATTTTATTTTGGTTTGAGATCGTATGCCTTGAAATCATATTGCAATAACGTAACATTCTAGACCAAATTACTTCGAGTTTAAAGCCGTCAAATATATTTTGTTATTATTATCACATTAGAATACAAAACATTTCTCCTCAACCGAGTTGGCATTAGTTAAGGTGGTTACAGAGTGGTTCATGCTTTTTCCATTCTAACAAGCACCTGCGCACTGAATAGGTCTTTCTAAAGTTGTCAAGCTATACATCCTTTGATTTACAAAAAAAATCGTTTAAAGTTCACATTGGAAATAAGCGACTTAAATAAATATTACGCTTAATATAATTATATTTAGTATTACCTGACACCATACATTAATTAATAAATATAAATCGTCACTGTGTATAACTAATTGAAAATATACTTATGTCTATGAAACTCAATGCTTTTTTTTTTTTGTAGACAGGCGTTCTACCACTAAACTACCGATGCAACTCAATGCTTTCTTTTTAAAGGTCTTCTTATAGGGGTGACCTCAACGATGGCACCGAAACAGCCGACCAGGACAGCCTCCTTGTACAACTGGTTCAGCACCTTGTATCTCCCGTATTGCCACATGGGAACATTTTTAACTTCAACAAGCGATATGTTGTGAGCGGACATGTGATAAGTTCCCTGTAAAAAAATATATACATATTTATCGCTACTTTGCTGCAAGAGTGGCTCATCTAACATGATACTGGTTTTTCATCAAATCAACTCCATTTCATCCAGCAGTAAACTTTAAGCAAGGTACAAGGAGCCAATTATTTACCAT
>NW_027106871.1:1969077-1980151 GCF_000696795.3 Halyomorpha halys | reverse complement strand
GTTATTTATTTATTTAAAAGAAGTGAAAATAGAATTTTTGTACCTTCTGGAATTTTAGTAGCACTGTTTTATTTCTTCTTACCAAGATAGCCAGAGTCATCAATTGCCCGCTTCAAACTGGGGGATGGATTATCATGCCCAACGTGTGATTCCATGGATTAAATAGTGAAGCTTTTGCCAAAATAAAGAAGAGCTGGACGTGAAACTAGGCAAGAAATCAGTTTCGGAAAACACCTAGATGATGACGAGGTAAGAAAATTGGAGTGTAGTAACAGACTCAGAGCACAAGAGCGAGAAAGAATATCAAGCTTAAAATAAATTTACAAGGAAGCTGTAGGCAGCTCTTCTGCCCTGCGAAATAATACTTAAAAGAGATTCCGCGGGGTGGTAAAGAAGAATTGGGAGTTGGTTTTTTAGTGAGTAGGATTCTCACACTAACCTAATCTCACGGTGGTCTCACATACTATTCGTATGTGGGTTCACCGTCCCCCATTCTATGCGCCCTATCCACCCATCTTCAACCATAGGTGGAAAGGAAACACAGAAAGGTTGTCTACTACCTTACCCAGTTGGTAACTGGACATGGTGGTTTCAGAGCGTACTTGTACAGGTTCAAACTGGATGATACAGAGCATTTCCAGTGTGCCCAGCAGTAGAAGAAAGCGTGTATCATCTGTTTTTTATCAGTCCAGTAAAATCAGACAGAGTTTAAGAGCCGTAACAAATCAGATAACACTGTAACAAGAATATTACTCTCTGAGGAGTGCTGGATGGCAGTTCAATTTACAATCTCCTTGGTGTTGAACTTCATCATTTTAACATGTTTACGGTATTTGTTTTTTATTCAATTTGAGATTAGCCTTTGAGCCAGAGTACTCACCGGAGGAACAGGACAGTCATTCTTGCCAGTGCCATTCAGGAACAACTTAAAAAATTTTGGGTTCATGTGTTTGGCACCACTGCAGAGCTGAGGTGTATCAAACGTGAAGAATGCTGGCCTCCAGCCGCCATTTCCCCAAGCTTGCACATCCGATACCGCCTGAGAATATATAATACATTATAAATTAATAAATACAGTATTTTTTTTTATTTCACTTACCGACAATTAAAAAATAGTATTGGAAATTATTTCGATTTATAAAATTTCGAATTCCAGCTTTTAACAGATAGGCACGTTTCAAGGTCTCAATCCAAATATCCAAGTCTCACAGTATGGCGTGTGCAAGGATGTGAACAACTTAGTTTAGAAACGAAAAGTTGTGAGAAACTGAACCTATCAATTTAGGGTAATATGACTAACATGTAACAGCAATTGTTTTGCAAAAATCAACTTACCAGCCACTTTCCAATATCTATTTTTACCATTTAATTTCAAAATCGCCCCAAAAATGTTGATAACATTCCTTATTTCACACTATTTTAAAAATTCGGCACTTTTAGCCCCTGTCAGATTATTTAATGAGGCTTCGACCTACCAGATATTAAATATCTTCTTTTCCAATAAATTTCTTGAGGTTAAAACTTTCAATTTGAATATATTTTATTCTAAATTATCATAATGTTGCACATCGTTTCGAGGCTATTGTCCCATATAGAGATCTCTTTTGTTCTATAGGCTTGATGAAGACCTGAAACTCAGGTTGAAACGTCGGCATAAAATAAATAAATATGGTTTTGTTTATTTATGTTGTTCTTTGCTGATCGCACCCCCCGACAAACTTCTCCAATCTATTTTTATAATCTTATTTCAAAATCGACCCAAAAAAGTTGATCACATTCCTTATATCAATGTAAAATTAAAATATCTTTTCCTGGATTTTCTTTTAAGGAAGTCTAGTAAGTCAATTTCAATAATTGTTTTGTTGAGGTTATAAACTTCCAATTTGAATATATTTTATTCTAAATTATCATAATGTTGGGACTATTATCTCATATTCCTGTACTTCAATAAACCTTATAATTAGTCAAACTATCACGAAGGAAATTATGTCATTATCCTACATACATGCCTAAAAAAAATTACTTTACACTTTTTTAATTTATTGTTTATAAAAAATTAAAACAGTGTAAAGCAATTTTTAATGACTCAAGTTCCTTTGTGAATTAGAAGTTTGACTAATTATGAGGTTTATTAAAGTACATGAATATAGGACAATAGTCCCGAAACGATGTGCACCATTATGATAATTTAGAATAAAATATATTCAAATAGGATGTTTTAACCTCAAGAAATTTATTAGAAAAGAAGATATTTAATATCTGGTAGGTCGAACCCTCATTAAAATAATCTGACAGGGGCTAAAAGTGCCGAATTTTTAAAATAGTGTAATTACCTCTATGCTGGCTCAAATTTATACTACTTTAAAATGGCTATTAGGTTTTTTAGTATGTTAATTTTAAAGATACTGAGTTAGAAACGAGCAATTATTTCAGGTTATTTGGACATAATGTTATTATTTATTCTAATTTTATTAAATCAATAACTAATCATCTCCAGCATGAAATTAATACTTGATACTTGTTATAAAATGGTATTAAACAAGCATTTTTCTGTATTAAAAAAAAATCAAGTTGGTGGCTAAAAAGTTTGTTTTGCACTCTTTAATTATTTCAGACTTTAAGGTCAGAAAGAAACCAACAACGAACAAGAAAAAAAATCCATACCTTATCTTTATGTGAATAAGTTTTACTTAACACCTATTTTTTCTTATAACCCCACTATTATTAAAAAAAATGTACCCCAAGTAATAGAAGATATTATAAATAAAAAATAACATTGATAGAGTTTTTTCTTCATTTGGATCATTCTCAAGGAACTGACATTTTATTTGGTCCAACACAACAGAAGCAGTGAGATGACTTACTGATAAATTGTCATCTACGGTTATGGCCAATGTGTAATCGGTGGCGTAGTCGTAGGTCGTCTTGCTCACTTTATTAAGTCTCGTGCTGGAAAAACTCAGTTCATTTGTTCCACCATCTTCACATTGTACTACCTCCTTCACGGTAATATCAAAATTAGGTTTCTAGATATAACACAAATAAAAAAATAATTAATTTTTATTAGTTGAGAGAATTGTAGAAAAAAAAATGAACCGTGAACCGCTGCTGCCTCATGCTTTAGATGTGCAACAAGGTTTTAAAAAAATGGACTACGTGGTTTACAAATAATTATTTCTAACATTTAAAAATATGGTTTTTCGAATAACTCGAAAGTTTTTATCTGTATTTATTTTTATTTTAATTTATTTATTTTGTCCCTTTCAGTTAATTACCATATCCCATCTTATCGATTCCTAATTTATTACTACTGACAATGAGAAATGGTTATTTTTTTAAAATAAACCAAATTAAATCTAGTTAAAAATTTCACTTAGACTATTTTAATGAGAACAAAACTTTGCTTATTTTATATACTACTTAATGGTACAATGATAATACAATAAAATCCAGATTTGTAGGACAGCTTTAAGAAAATTGATCATACGGCAAAATGGCAATTCTGGTAGATTGATTTCATTAAAAAAGCTGATGCAACTTTCCAGACATATACCTTTCTTAAATACGTAATTTGAGATTCATACAAGTTTTAGTTAGCCTACTCATTCACATAATGACATATGGACAGACTATTTTTTGAGACTTCTTTCTTTCTTTGTATTCTGGGGACCTCAAAACATGTATGTAATTTTATGCCTTTATCAGGGAGTGGTGCCCGTCAGGTGATCGACTAGATCATTGAGATGAATATATAGAGGTAATGAACCAAATAAAATCAGTCTTTGTGTTTCACTTCCCTCTCCTCTCTCTCCGATTATTTTTAGTTTTCACTTCAGTAAAATATAACTAGTGCCGAAATTCGAGAACTTTGGATACCGGCATGATTTTCAGACTAAAAAAAAAAAAATATTTTTCTCTTTGAAATGTAGCCAGTAACGGAATAGTGAGAGCAGCAGTTCTGAACCTGGGGGGCCTGAACCAAGGTTTGTCTGCAGGTAATCTACAACACTAGAATGGACTAAGGTCCGTACGACAAGCACCCGGGACCTGAGGAAGGCGGAGTCGGACCTAGACAAATTTACCGGAGAGACCGGAGAATTAAACATTTTTTAATAGGAGACGATCGGCTAATGGGCCACTATCCACACACATAGCCAAACAGTGCCCATACATGGACCGAAGAAGAAATGTGGACCGGGACGATCCAATAGAGATCAACAACCAACGGGTACGGACAAGTATCTCTAATCTGGTTTCCGTCCCACCTTTTCCACAAAATGCTCTAGTCATAGTCACTTCCGACATACATACTGCTCTGGACCAAATTAAAACATTATCTGTAATTATAATGCTGGACTTCCCTAAAGCTTTTGATACCTTGGACCATTTAATTCTTCTTATCTAATTAAATTCATTATCCTTTTCAAACAGCTTCATTCTTTGGCTCCAATCATCATCCTTTCCAATAGAACTCAAGCAGTTGCTGTTCTGATCAATAGCTATCCTCTTTTCTTTCTTAGTTCTCAGGAGTACCCCAGGACTCGAATGTCTCTTTACTTCTTTTCAATTCCTATACCAATCATCTTCCTAATTGTAGATTAGTGGAGTCCTGATAAAGTTATTGTAATTTTTGTATCTTATCACTAGAAACGAATTAAAACCATTTGAACAAAAAATTATATTTTTATTTATTTTTTTTAAGATGCAAATACAACAGGTCATATTTCCATGAAGATAAGACCTACCTGATATAAAGTAACGCTTATTTTAACATTTCCATACAGTATTAAATCAAAATCGTTATAGCCATATTGGATAGAATACTAAAAAAGTGTAAAATCCTTTATTTTCTGCTTTATATAGCTATTTTTTTTAATAGTGGTGTATCTGACAATCAAATAAAAAAAAAAAAAGAAAAATGTATTTGACTTATTCTATAGAGTGTACCGTTGATTGTGGTAACTTTTTTACAACCGTGTTAGCTTTAGGATGGTCTACAGAGGTACCACAGTATACAAAGAAACACGAATCTACAGTAATGGTTTTGGAAAACATCCATTCATGAATAAAACTACAATTTTTTTTACAAGATGTGTTCCACTATTCAAGCAAAGCAGCTACATATATTGTCTTTAATTTATTTATTATATAAAGTGCCACTTCCACGTCACGAAGACACACACAGACACAATGGATCTCCAAACGTATATTTCCATAGAAAACTAAGATTCAACATGTTTCACTATTATAATACTTCCCTAACTATATATTCCATATAGCATACAAAGCATGCATAATAAACTATAATTATAATTCGGCCAATACTAATTGAGATAGTATTATAGCAAAAAAACATAATATTAGGTCAAATAACAATATTTCGAATTTTGTATTGGTCTTAGCATTAAGGAAATTACTGAAATTGGAAATATTAGATATTATTATTGATATTCGGTTGTACTTTTACTTACGGAATTCTTGGCGTTGCAGCTGAAGAAGAGCATTGTTGTAAATGTCAAGAGAAACAGTGATACAATGTGTTCCACCATCGCAATGTTATGAAGCCTTAGTCACAAACTGCATTACTTAAATTAGTTAATCTTATGGGATCTATTGCATGATCTACGGATATCCGTTTGTGCAGGAAACAGTGACGTAAACGTCCCGTCTCGATTTCAATCAATTATTTGTATGAATGTCAATATCATACTAACTTGAGGTTAAGACCTTTACTAAGGCATGGATAATCTTTATGGACTCTAAACCATCAGCAAAAAGCCTATTAATATTAATATTAATAACAGTTTTAATTTATCCTGGGACAAATCCCTTTAGAAGAACATGAAAAGCATCGAAAAGGCTTTAGAGCCATAGAATAAAATACAAAGGATTAAATAAAAAAAATAATGGAATTGTAAAACATCATAAAATAATTAATTGAAAGAAATGTGGCAGTAATAATTTACAAATAGAAAAATAATAAATAATGTAAATATACAACAAAGAAACCAATAAAATAAAACCATCTACCAGTAATATAAAACCATCTCGTACAAACAATAAATAAAAATCTGAGTTATAATTTTTTAATATTTAATAGTTAACCCTATTATTGTATCAAAAGAACTATGAAATTCAAAAAAAGAAACAAATAAATACATACTATTTTTTTGTGATCATCAAACGCAGTTGTGGTATTGAAAACAAATTGGTGTCCTTCAAATCCGTTTCATGTTAATAGTTAGTTTAAAGTACTATAGTTGTTGATATGTAAGTGATCCTATTGTTGATGTACGGTTGTGAAGTCTGGGGAGCGGCATCCTTCATGAAAAGGAAAAAACTACAATCTTTTCAAAATAAAGTCCTAAGAATCGCAGTTAATGCTCCTTGGTTCATAAGAAATAGCCAATTGCATCTCGAATTACAAGTGGAGTCAATAGAGGATTATATCAAAAAACGGTTCATGAAGTTCCACTCCCAGTTGCCGACAGTTAAAGGAGCAGTGACCTCTATTTACATATTATTATTATTCATTTTATTTATTCATTACTATTATTTTTTTCTCTCTCTTTTCTTCTCTTTTTCCTTTTTATAATTAACTTGTTTCTTTTTACTATTAGAAGATAATTGTTTGTTTTATTTAAGTGTACAAATATCATTATTTTTTGTTATTAATTTTACTTTCCTCTTTTATTATGAAGCATTAGTCTTATCTATTTATTTTCTTTTAATAAGAACATTGTAGGGTTGTTATATAGTTAGGGGTGTCATTTGTATGACTATACCCCCTCATAATCAACTGTTAAAAAAATATATATAACATAAGTTATATCAACGAAGTAAGGCCCACCAGGCCGATCTGGTATAAATAATAAACAAGTGCTTCTATGTTTTAATATTAGAACTATTCCTTTTTCGATAGGTAATAATTGATAGTAAGTAAGTAGTACGTTCCTAAATAGTAGTAATTAATTTAATTGTTTTACTCCATCAACCGAGCTATTTTAAAGACTGTTGTTTTTATAGGTAAATAACGTACATCGGAAATCAATAACTGAAAGTATGTACGTTAGTTTTAGTTTACCCATAATTAAAAAAAATCTGATTTTTCAGTAATTGTTTTGAAATTGATTAGAGGTAGTAGCGTTGTTCACTTATTGGGAACTCTACAGGTGAAGAAATACACAGAATGTGAAATGTGGAGGGTAGGAGAATGGTGTATCAAGTTTTAAAAGACGTTCCAGAAGTGGATAGAACGAACTAAGAAGGATCGTTTGAAAGTTCCTGTGAGCTAAGAGCACGAATAGGTCAGGGAGTTCTGTTTTAACCGAAACTCACTGATGAGTTTAGAGCTAGTGTTTCAACACTACAAGAATGAGATTACGAGCAGAGTTTATTTTAGAGAAAGAAATTCAAAGTATTTTGTAGAAGAAAGGAAAGGTATGAGTTTAAAAATTGGTTATAAATAAATTCTAGCAGAAAAAATAAATTTAATTGATTGAATCTACTCGTCTAAACATCGAATCTAAACACGCAAGATTGTTTTAGTTTAAAATATTGAAAAAACGTTTTTGTTTAGATGACAAAAACATATACTGCGTGATAATTGCCGTAATCATGTTTATTTATTCATTACCTGTTAGGCAATATGGGTTTGCTTTAACTTTGAACCATTGCAACTTGATATAGAATTTCGACAAGTTCGTTTACTTGTTCCCAATTTGTCTAAATATGGGCATGTCTGCGCAGGGTTTAAAATATCAAGTAATAAAATGATGGAAAATATTAAAAATATCAAGTAATAAATAAATAAAGCTTTGCGGAGGCACCTCACCTCCAAATATTAAAGTAGAGTTCTCACAGAACGGACACATCAAACCTCAGATATTTCACAGTATACCTTAAAGTACCAACTGTAGAAAAATGTTGTATTTAATTTGATTTATGTCACATTTATGTAATGCAATTGATTAATTATTGTTCTATTTCCTGTTTTAGTGGGACCGGAAAAAAAGCTAGTGATTGATTTTCTTGGTAATTTTTTGTTATTTTTTTTAGTAGTTTGAATAGTGGTGGATTTTATAATGGCAGAGTGTTTGTACATTTAGGAAAAACATATAGGTATGTCTGTATACAAAATTGAGGCGTTACGATTGAAAGCTCACATTGGCTCTTATTATGCCACAAGTTAACTTATCCATAAAGTTTTGAAGGGCCCGAAATAAGTTAAAATCTGTTGGAACAAGGTCTGGTGAATAGGAAGGATCACATCCCAGTCAAACTCCAATACTTTCTGCCGGAGTGAGGACGGGCGCTATCGTTATCCAGAGGATTAAATCGAAATATTGAAAAAAAGCTACGAACTTATTTTGCAACCCAATATTAAAATTGCAGAAAAATAGTCCGGATGGCTGTGAAAAAAAATAAAAAATAGTAAATAAACTATTTATTGTTAACCAACGTTACGTCCCATTGTGCATTGCTTTGTCAGAGCTAAGTGAAAACAAGATGCAAAAATTTAACACGTGACATGGGAATTAGAACAAATATATACAAAGATGGTACAAAAAAAATATTTTTGAAAAAAAAATAGAAAAAATTAAGCTAAGAAAATATAAATGTAAACAAATGGGGAACTAATTAATATTAAGTATAGTAATATGTGATAGAATTGTACATATAGAACAAGAGTAATAAATAGTACAACTTTACTTAATAGAAATAGTAACAAATATGGTAACAATTAAATGTGAGTGATAAACAGATAAGTAAAGTAAATGTGGCAATGGTAAAGTATGAACAATTATGTAGGAGATAATAAGAATATTAATAAATGATAAAAATAATAGATAAAACTAACAAGTCAATAATGCCTGATTTAAAAAAAGCCATTGACTGTAGAAGTTAAGGAAGAGTAAGATGCGGGAGGGAAAGAGAAACCCACTAACTTAGCCGTCAGAAAGGTAATTTTTTTGTATAAAAGTACACTGGCAAGGTCAAAACGTCTAATATTATGTCAAAATATGTATCAACGTCAAATATTTGTTTTGACTTAGAACGTGAAATAATATCAATAAACATTAATCAATAACATTCATTAAACAATTCCTTTGATTTAAGTTTTTTGACCTTTTGGGTTTAAACCTAATGGGAAAATGTCTTGTTAAACATTTAAAGGTCCAATAACTGTTGGAATTCTTGTAATGATTTGAGGTATGAAGTTTTATTTCACAATGTGATTATGTTATTTGGAACGACATCAATTTATTGTTGATTCATAAATAATTTATAAATTATGTGAATAGTAAAAGCCGAGATTGGGCCAATTAGGCTGACGTTGCAGACCACTCTACCAATTTAGAGACCACAATAGTGCTTATTCTAATAGTATTGATGTGCAACTGTTTCTTGGACAAAGGTTAGGGGGAGTTGCTATTGCGAAGCTTTCAGTTTGTAATCTCCTAGTCTCTTTGATAGGACTCGAGTACAGCTTAATCGCCATAATCAAGGGCAGATATTAACTACTGATGGTCCTAGTAGTATATTTATTCATTAAGATAACTAAGAAATACAGAATTAATTATGGTAAAAAATATATTACAACAAACAATTTATATCGTTGCTTAAGCTGTGATACTACTAAGTCAGAAAAAAAATTATCAACACGATTTTTTTAATTTTGAAAAAAAAATCATCACCTATTATCCTAGAGATATCTTGTTTCACCAATTTTTTTTTTGAATACGTACTTTTACTTTTTCTGACTTCGATAATTCTTTCAAGATATGACTTGATTTTTTTTAATATACCATAAAGATTTTTGTCAGTTTAGGGGATATCATAGCTCAAGAGAATGCGTATTACCAATTTTTTCATTTAATGTCTTATTTCACCAATTTAAATATAGTTAAATGAACAAAATAGTTTTATAATATTTAAGCGAACGACACCAACTACTCACTCTCACCAGGATGCAGTCAATATTGATGAATGTCGACTCGACAATGATACAAAGTTAATATTACGGTAATGTTCACTGCATTACGTGCATATATTTTCAGTGTTCATTGCATTACGTAGCATGTTGAACCTAATAATATAGGAACATCATTATTATTACTAAAAACTAAAAATTCTTTTCCTATTTTATAACCTTTTGTTAAAATAATTGGGATGAGTAAATTATTAAGTGTAGATATTACTTAACTTTTATTATTTAAGCTCAGACTTTTATTCACTTAAATAAAACACTTATTTTGTTTTCATTGTAATAAATCTATTTTAGAGTATCCTGCACGTAAAAAAATTAGGGAACGCGTCTTGTATGAAATGTTTAACCTTTTTAGATTTTATTTCCGGGTGACCCGTCCACGGCAAACGGATTAGTCATCCCTGTGTCGTAAATATTATCATATTACTTCATTTCTGGCCACTTTTTTACAATTTTTTGTATTATATTTTTTATTTCCCATTTATAATTATTATTTTTCGACTATTTCATTTATTTATTTTTCATAATTTTGTTTCTCATTTTTACGACGTTCTCAATATATTCTTATATTTATTTCTTTATTATTTTATTTCTGCTCACACAATAATGGATGCTTGGGCATATTAATTGGTCCGGTTATAATGAGATATTCTAAACCTTCATTTGTCACAACATGAAGTAGTTTCAATCCGTGAAGTTTAAATTAGATACCATTCTATTCAATTTCCTTTAATAATTATTATTATATATCTTTATTATTATTACTTCAGTTACACCATTTTATTTCTCACGATTTTACTGTTATTTCTCTATTATTACTTGCTTGTTTCCCTATTTCGACTTGTGTTTTTTTCTTTTTTCCAAAAGTATTCTACAGGCTCCTCTCTTCGTTGTTAAACCAACTGATTGGTGACCGATGCAGTCACAACTTCATCTGTTATGCCAAATCTTGCACTACCCTTGCGTTGTATTCTTATTTATCAAAATATAAGCTACGAAACCTTTCCTACTAAGAAATGCGAAATCTTCCCCTTAAAGTTTACTCTTATTTACACTTATTTTTTCCCCTATTATAAATTGCAT
>NW_027106871.1:1959204-1968092 GCF_000696795.3 Halyomorpha halys | reverse complement strand
CCAATCCTCTCACAGTATGTGTTGTTAATTAAGTATTCTAAAGTGCTTATATAATAGATCCTGATTGATATGTTGGTGCCTATTTTCTAAAAATACTCGATAGAATTTCCCATGTCTATACGGACTGAATACCCAACTCTCGAAGACAGGGATTTCCTTTTAATTAATTTATAAGTTTTATAATTTCCTATATGAACGTGCAACTGATGAAATGTTTTTATAAATTCTAAAACCTGTTGTTGGGGAAAATAAATTTTGCAATTGTCATTTACTTTACTTAATTGAATATAAACCCACCTGGACCTTAAGCTTTAGAAATGTAATTCCTTCTTTTATTATTTAATAGTTGAATTATATAAATAAGAATCTTGAGAGTAACTAACTTTGAATCTATAAAGTATTCGAAGATGCCCCTAAGTAAATTTTGTTAACTTGGCATTCTTCCTCCGCTGGGATAGATAATTTATTACGTCCGCGATTACATCTTATATTCTCTGTATGTCAATAATTTGGTTATCAAATTGTTGCATAAATGCAACCTATCGTTAAATTCGTGTTGAAAATTCTTAAATTTGTTCAAGTGAGTAAATGAATCATGATAGCACTTGATGACAATTGATCTTGTAATGAACGACCACTAGTTGAACGATATTAACTTCCCCGTTAATACCTCTATATTAAAAGAATGTTTAACAGAAATCAGGATAGTTTAATAATATTTTTCCGTAACTGTGAGTTGTTTTTAATTTTTATTTTGTAATGTTTTATTCCGTCGTATTTTTAGACAATGGTTGTATGGATGATAGAGCTCATTCACACCATATTTAAAAATTTATAAATTAAATGATAAGAAAAGGAGAAAAAGAAGAGAAGGTAAAAGAAAAGTACAAAAAAAAAAAAATTAAACTTGAAGTAAAATAATATTTTAAACAAAATCATTCCTATTTACAACATTTATATTCCGACTGGGAACTCTAAACAGAGCTCTTCTTCTGAGTAAGACTCTAGGAAGATCCCGGCGCTTCTCTCTTAACTTCGTCATTGTATTAAAAGCCAGTGGTGGATGAGTGAAGTAGCGAGCTAGCCATAGACGCTCACTCAATAGTTATTTAAATTTGTTAAAATTAATCTGTCGAGGAGGGTTATTTTCTTAACTATCCTGCTTAACCCGTTATATCCCGGAGGATGGTAACTTCTACCGGGTACAATTTCGATAAATACGAGGGAGAGGTACAGACCTGAAGGGTAGTAATATAGCCTCCAGAGTCATGCAGAAAAATACGCTCATCCTGCCGGGTACTATTCCAAGAGAGACGAAGGAGTAGTAAGCCCAGAGTATCCTCCGACTAGCCTGAGCATCTAAAAGGAATACAGGTAGAGAAGAGAGATCTTATCAAGGGTGACCCAAAATAACAACCATTTAGAAATCAGAATCGGCTATAAACCGAAACTATCAATTATAAGTTTTTTTTTTCGTACCCTCTATTGAGATAAATAATAATTGAGAACAAAAGATGTCAGTCCTAAATGATTTCTTCTTTTACTCCTAGGTATAAAAACTTTTTTTCCAATCCCTCTAAAACAGAATATAAAAACAATAAATTAGTTGATGCTTTATGTATGGAAAAATCATAAATCAGTTTGAGTTTTACCTTTTTCTACCTGTGGTATTTTAAGGTCACGGTACAATGCTTACCTGTTAATTGTGAATTATCCATTCAATATGGTCTTACTATTAAAAACTACTTTTTTTTTTTTTTCGTACCCTCCATTAATAAGGAAATAGGGAATTAAGGTACATGGAATATGTTAGTAGAAGTTGGTATCCTTTTTTTACCATAGGTATTTTAAGGGCTATTTAACTTGTACACTGTATGTGCATACGGCTGTGACCTTTTTTTTTCCAGAACCCCTTTTAATCTGAAACAACATGATACTAATATATACATATGGAGTATAATAGTCAGATTTTACTCCTTTTACTGTAGAAGGGCTACATTTTAAGGAAGCATTGAAATCATAAGATGGGCGGAATTCGAGTGCACGGATATGAGTCAAAAGTGTTGGGGCACACTTGAGGGACGGCTGTGACCGAGAAGCGGTCTTACGTTATCTGCTTGAGGTAGCTTCGTGCGTTATTTTGGCATCGTTTATTTATTATTTGTTTGACATTGCTAAGTAATATGTACAAAAATTAATAAATAATGTGTAAAAATAGCAATATGTATTTATAAAATATACTAATATATACATTTGAGAGCTTCGGTGAGGCTCGAGGTGCTGTGTTCTAGTGGATTGTAGTTGAACTGTTTGTTCCTCTCGCTATGAATCCTATCCTTGTCAGTATATTTCTTTCAGTTTTTTTTTCAGTAGCAATTTTGTATGAATATAGCTTTGAAAATGTTTTATAATTATTGGATAAGCCAAAAAAGGATTTAAACTGTTTATTCGTCTGCTGAATCGGAAAGTCCATGAGTGGCCTGAATTTTGGTCGGTTGTGGTTTTAAGCCTTCCGGTGTTAAAATTTATTCTATGTATTCTATTCTATTATTCTATTTGTTTAATAAATTGTGATTTGCTGAAGTTAATGGTTATCTGATATTCTTTGAATTTGATAAAAACGTTTCTTTAATAAATCAACGTGTTCTAGACTGTCCGTCATTACAAATGTCGTCAACGTATAACTGTAAGCGAGGCTTTAACTCAATGAAGGTAGGGAGTAATGCACGGTTTAAGAGTGCTGGACTTAATTTAAAACCAAATTGGAACTTACTACTAGAACTACTTGAAACTGGTATTGCTGTTAAACAAAAATAAAAAACAGTGAATTTCCTAGACTCTTCGTGTAATTTGTACTGGTAAAAACTTTTCGTTAGATCAATTGTTGAAAATATTTTTGCGCTATAACAAGTGGGCAGTATAGTGTCGTTGTGGTGAGTCTGTTCGTGATTAGATTTAATCTTTCCGTTTGAGTCTCATCCGTCAGTACAAAGCCGAATACTACCATCCTTTTTCGTGACACAAACTGACAGTGATATATCGCAACTTGTTTCCTGCTCTATTATGCCTCCTTCTAATTATTTTATTTTATTTCTTCCACTGCTTATCTTTATTTATGTAATATAGTTAGGGGTATCTTTTGTAAGAGACTATACCCCCCATAATCAATTGTTAAAAAAAAAAATCAAAATAAAATTTAACGGTTATATCAACCATGTAAGGCTCACCAGGCCGATCTGGTATTAAATAAATAAATAAAAAAAATTACGTAGTGGAATCGGATAATTTTTTTTTAAATGGGAAATTTTATTTTATTTCTAATTCATATTTAAACATTTTTTTGTTGTGGGTGTCTTATTGAAAATATTTCGAGATTTGAAAATCAATTCCTTAAATTTATACCTGATTGTAGAATACAGATTTTTATTGTATTTATCTCTTTCTGATACAGCGCTTGTTCGTTTTCTTTAGTTACCTTAACATCAAAATGATCAGTTGTTTATTGTTAATGCCTGTTCTTCAATGTACCTGTGTCGATTCCAATAATAATATTGTGATTTAAATCTTGTAAAACATACATAAGAATATAGTAACATATTTAATTATTTAGTTTTACTAATACTAATAATTAAATAAATTAATCCTTTTTTGGTCTTTTATTGATGAACTTTATGGATATTTTGAACTAGAAGTTTGTGAAAATCTTCGTTATTTCGGATACACTATCGATTAGAGCTGGTAAGTTTGGTTATTTATTTGAAAATCTATTTTCGGACATTTATTTCTTTTGGAGATACTATTCTTGAAAATACCTACATCGGTTAGTAACTTGCTAAAATCTATACGAATACTACAAGGTTTCTGTATAATTGATTCATTGTTTTTTTTCCAGTTCCAATTGATATGGATGGACTTTAAATCGATAAGAAGTGATTTTTTATTTGAAAAGTCTGTATTTATTTTATCCATTTTTGCTCTCCAAGGTTCTTTAAGTTGTTGACAGGATATTATCCTATTCCAGAGCTCAATATGTGGATAACTTTCCACTAATTTTGTGCCAGTGGTAAATACAATACCTTCCTTAATAGTTTTATAACTAGTAATATGTGTTCCTGAGGCATCGTGACAGTCTCTACCTTACCCCTGGAATTCCCTTTGTTCATATCTTGCATGAACTATTTCCCTATTGTAAATTAATGTTTCTGGGTTGGCTTGCAATTTCTATTATTTATATTTCTCTAGCATTACTTTTAGCCTGTTCTAGCTCGTTTCCTGGCGGTAATTGATTTGGCTGTTGGTATTGAAATCTATTTGGGCTTTCTGGATTGGATGTTTGGTTTTTTTGATAGGAGTTATTACAATTACAATTATTGTTATTACTACAATTACAATTATTATATATAAATAATTGACCGTATAATTTCAAATATAAAGGTCAAATTTAGGGCATGATTTTAAGGAAGAAAGTATGATGACTTCATTGCAAGGAAGTTAAATCATAATTATATACACATAACCTCTACAGAATATTTTTATAAATTAGTAACCAGTTCAAATGAATGTGTACGATTTTATTTCAAATGTAATTATTTGAGAGACTAAGGAATCATTTTGGGGGAAACAATTTACTTCAGTTTCAAAATTTGGGATATTAAAACTGAAGAAAAGCGATTGTTAGAAAAAAAAATGGGGGAAGACCAGATCCGAGTCTTCATTGTAATGCCAGGAAGAAAAATTCGAAACGGAAGAAAATTTAGGAATCAATTTAACAAAAATACCAATGTATACATATATATATTGTCCATTTATCCCTTACCATATCATACCACGTCCAAATGAGATCATATCAAACGACTAAAGAAAAAAGAGGCGTCTTAAAT
This sequence comes from Halyomorpha halys, assembly GCF_000696795.3. NCBI lineage: Eukaryota > Metazoa > Arthropoda > Insecta > Hemiptera > Pentatomidae > Halyomorpha > Halyomorpha halys. Next base: position 1,963,212 of record NW_027106871.1, on the reverse strand, counting down.
TGTATGTTCTTCGAGCCTACTTGTTTAAATTATATTTTTTATAAGTCTTAAAAATTACAATAATTATTTACTAATGATAAGAACAATTAAATAAAACATAAGCGACCCATAGATTGACCCATGCTAATCTTCGTGTTCTACACCCTCTGTTATTACCCAAATGAATTTGTTAGACCCCTAGAAACCTTTATCATCTAAATCGACATTTAGTGATTCTACTTAAATTACTTCACGTGATTAGGTATTTTCTAATATTTATTTATATGACCTAATTACAGTTAGTTAATTAGGTGATTCCATATTTCATTAGTGGAGTTGTTCTATTGAACCAGTCAGTTGTGACAGGGGGCTGTTAATTTTCAACGAACCCTCTGAGAAATTTAGAATCATAAAAGGATTAAGGCCACTTCAAGATGTCTGTCTTCTTTTGAATTAGTCATTTATCTCGACTAATTTCTGTAGAGGAGTTTCTATAGCAGTTATAATTTTTATCGGTGACTTTTGTAAATGATTGAGGAAAAATATGTTTGCTCAATGGAAAAAAAAAACATGATTAAAAATTAAATAATTTATTTCTTTTAACAACAAGATGTAAAATATAAATATCACTGACAATAGTTAAATATAATTAAATGTGATTGCAATTCAGTAAAGTTACGATTCATGTTCAACTCTTTAAAATATTAATTTGTATTAGTATCATTTAGACTAAAATACAGGGAGATAGATTACATAACAGGATGTTGTTAAATTAGATGATAGAAAAAAATATTTACAAATAAAAAATTAATTCCAATGAAAAACTAATAAATATAGATTAATTGACTACATTATATTAGACATTGGCAGAATAGCCTACCTTTTATTGGTAAATGTAAGGCTGTGAATTTAAAATTATGATTATCCTTCATAATGATGTTTAATATGAGTTAATAAAGATTGTTGATAGAAAATTAATACATGGTATTAAAATTGATAAATACAACTAGTCTTGAATATTAAATCAAAATATATATAAAACAGTTTTCATTAAATATCAATATTATGAAAAATAAGGATTGAGTAAATGAAATAACAATTTAGTAAGTAGTAAACTATTTATTGAAAATTAAAATTGAAATGGACCTTTAATTTTGATATATTCTCTGCGATTCATGTTACAATGCTATAAAATTGAAATTTTACAGTATCATATAGACTGAAATATGACCAATTAACTATTTAAAGATATTCCAATAGTATTTGAAAATTTAATTCAATGTTTAAAGCTTCACTTTGAAGAATGGATAACAGTGAATTTGTTACTGAAATTAACATGGTGAAATTAAATCAAGAACTCTATATAGCATGGATTAAATTAAATATTTTGCAATTGAATTGTAACACTTGGCAATTTATTGGTCAAATAAATCCCTTTACAAGTCAACTTTCTAGAGCATACATGTGGCGTTGAGAACCAAACCAAATTCATAGTCTGGGATTTTGATAAATACTATTTACAAGATTTTATATGATTTTGTCAGACTGTTTTAGATCAGTTTTGAAAGAGAATGCTTACATTCGAATTTGAATAGGCAAAGTAAATTATGCCATTTAATCCACTCTTGCATTACCAAATTGATTTAAAAGGCATTACTAAATTATCTTTAATGACTTTAATCGTAATAAAAGTAATGTAATGCTTTTTACAGCCAACACATGATATAACATACAATGCTTCTGCAATTTAAAATTCTAAATTTGGGATAGTCCTCTGAGGTTCTCAACGCCTCATGTAACACTCTACCTCTATAAATTGAATCCATTTAATCCTTGATGTAACGTTTGCTAATTTAATTAAATTCAGAAATATAATATCCTTTTTGTAATATTATATCTTTGGACTTTCCGATTTTTTTTTGGTTTTAATTTGATAATTAATTATTCTAATTTTTAAGTGGGTGTAAATCCGAATTGCGTATTGTGACTACTAATGTTCTATCAATAAGTTTGTTGCATTTTAATGAGGTTTTATATACTATTCGCAGTGCCCAAAAGACCTAACTGAGTATGTGATTAAACCAATTATAAATAAAAACTATAAAAATCAGCTGACGTATGTCAAAATTAGAAATGTGCTACTATCTTATAACTTCAATCTCAATTTAGACGTAATGTTCTCTGAAATCTCAAGTTAGGGTACATTGGCAGTCCATCGACGATGTGTGTATACGAAAATAATTTCAATTTTTTTTTTATATTTCTATTTTATTTTATTTTTACTCTTCCCTTTAATTGAACTAAGGTCTACCTGGATATATTTTTGTAAAAATTAAAAAAAAAATCTAGTTAGCTAAAAGGAATTGTATATATAGTTCTCTTAAAATTTGCCGTAGCTTTTTCTTTACAAGGTAAATTAATTCCTATTTACACGGTCTTACTAATGGTTACTTTATCTTGTTACTAAGAAGAGATTATTTCTTCAAATCAATTTTCAATTTTTTTATACCATCCAACCTTTACTATTTCACAATGTTTTTCATCTTTCTATCCTGCTTTCAGGTCAAAAATTAAAAAAAAAAAAATAGTGTTTAATCCATTTATTTTTAATTTGGACGTTTCTAGCTCTTCACCAACTATACTTAAATATTTTTTAAAAATAAGCTTTTCAACAATTGTATAAAATTAACTTCTGGCATTTTCAATCAATTAAGTTGGAATAAAGTCGTAATAATCAATGAATGAAATATGTTTTTAACATAATTTTGTTTACTTAACTAATCTGTCACATATTTTTTAATATACTACAAAGTTTAATTGTATAATGAAAACGATGAAGTTTGGTCTATATTAGATATTAATAGGATTAATAAAAGAATTCAGAGGGAGGGATGAGTTATGTTAATTATTATTATGCAATTAGATCCCATATATCAAAATTAAATTTAAATTATTTTTTTCGTTTAGATGTTTATTAAAATATAATTGTTTGTTTGAATTTTTCCTATTAAATAATTAGAAATGCAAATAATTTGTTATATACAAAAGTATAAACGCTTAGTCATTAAAAATAATCTTATTATATAGAGGCTGAAGGAAGAACGCAGTGTCCCCGAAATTTAAAAGATAAAAATTCGTTTTAATTGTTGACTTGAAAGTATGATGGGAGAATAAACAAAAAAATAAATTTACTTTTTTGTCTTAAAATCAATAAAGTCTAACCAATTCTAAAATATAAACAAAAAAAATTAAATAATGGCTTTTTCTTAAATAAGACGATGTGATAACGATTCATTGCTATAACCACTTCTGAAAATGAAATAAAAGAATAAAACAAAGTTATTTAATTAAACTAAAGCTGTTGTAGAGGGAGACCGCTTTAGTATAGCAGCTTTATAAGGGAGGCAGACAGTGGAACAAGGCCATAGAACATAAAAGGGGAAACAGAGTAAGATAAAAAAGAACATTTTCACTCCCTGATATACTCTCTGTCAGCTGCAGATTAATTGAAGGGTTTTCATCAGTCCAGGATGTCAACCACTTTGCATAGGAGCTGTGTACTGCTTCATGAACCATTCCGGCCATTCCAATACTATACATATTTCTGAATCGGATCTTCTTAGGAACCTCTTAGACCAAATTCTGCAGAAAGGAACCATGTCACATTGCAACTTAAATGGGAAAAATAGATTTAACTTTAAATTCCTATACAAATTCACAAAAAAATATTAAACCTTTGGTGTACCACTCCCCTCCCCAAGCGAAAAATTATCAAGCAAAAAATTAAATATTGCGTTACTATATTTTACCAATATAAAAAACACGGGTTTTCGTGAATCTGAATTTCTGGAAATACAAGGTCTTGAAATTTGATCCTTTTTCCACAAAGAGTAATTTTCATCGCAAATGGACATTAACAAGCCGAGGTATATAAGTACAAACTTCATTTATTCGGTCAAATTTTGGTTGTTTTTGTCAGCCTTTGGCGGACTATAGTTTTTGAACCAAAAGATTGTGCCAATTCGAAGT
>NW_027106871.1:1955735-1957254 GCF_000696795.3 Halyomorpha halys | reverse complement strand
ACACACACACACATTTATGTCCAATCATCCCTTACCATATCCTCAGGGCGTTCTGTTTTGTCAGGAATCCATGCCTCTCTTCCGCATGTGTATGTCTTAAATTGCATGTGTTTAGAGCCTATACGTTTAAATTATATTTGTTAAATGTTTTCAAAAATTACAATAATTATTTAATAATGATTAGAACGAATAAGTAAAACATAAGCAATCCATAGATAGTATTTTAATCTTCCTTTTCTAAACCCTTTGTTATTACACAAATGAATTTTTTAGACCCCTAGAAAACTTTATCCTCTCAAGTGACATTTAGTAATTCTACTTAAATTACTGCACGTGATGGAGTATTTTCTAATGTTTAATTATATGAACTAATTATAGTGTTCAGAAAAATGGTGCATCCATATTTCATTAGTCGAGTTGTTCCATTGAACCAGTCAGTTATGACAGGGGCTCTTAATTTTCAACGAACCCTTTGAGAAATTTAGAATCATGTTTGCTCAATGGATAAAAAATCAGAAATAAAAATTAAATAATTTTTTGTTCTTTACAACAAGATGTTAAATATAAATATAAGTAAATGTGATTGCAGTTCAGTAAAGTTACGATTCATGTTCAACTTTTTAAAATATTAATTCGTAATAGTATTATTTAGACTAAAATACACGGAGGTAGGTTACATAACAGGATGTTGTTAAATTACATGATAGGAAAAAATATTTCCAAATAAAAAATTAATGTCAATGAAAAAACTACTAAATATAGATTAATTGACTACATTAATATTAGACATTGGCAGAATAGCCTACGTTTTATTGGTAAATTAAATAGTTTAAAACAATAAAATTAAGTGACATCGAGAAGAAACGTAATTAAAAAAAGGTAAAACGTAGATAGATAGAAGAACACTCTGTGAACGACTAAACAATACTTACTTTATTTGGTCCAGTACCTAGTCCGATCACCTGACGGCCTATGATATATATATATATATAATGTATGATCCCCGTCACTCAGTTTTAAGAATACAAATAATGACGAAATATATACATATATGCAATTTAATTATTATTAATTTAATTTTACAAATTTTGTATATCGAATGTCTTACTTTTACCTGCGACTATTTTTTTTTTAGAGCGATACCGTGCTTGTTCATAACAGAATATCCAAAAACGAATAGGAGATAGGATTTCCATTCAGGAGTTAATTGATTCAAAGTCGAAACGTTGATACAAACAAGCGATAAAAAAAAAATTGTATTGGTAGTTCAGAGAAATGTACGGTTTATTTTTAATCTCAATTTATTTTTAATAAAACAACGTCTTTTTTTTTCTCTTTTGTTTTCCTGACATTGACAACTACCATTTCAAGTATTCGAAACCAGTATTATTATGTTTCCTCTCAAATGGAAATATGGAAAATAATATCTGAAAAGTCAGTGAAAATATATATTTAAAGTTAAACGAGCTGGAAGCCATTTCCACTAAACTAAAAATGAATTAAAGGCACTTTTAAAAAA
>NW_027106871.1:1944132-1955116 GCF_000696795.3 Halyomorpha halys | reverse complement strand
TGGATTAAAAAATGTTATTAGGCAAATTCCAGGTAATGTCATTGGGAAATAGTTTATTTCAAATATTCCAATAAATTCAAATAGTAAATATCAAGATATAGCCAGTTATCGTAATATATTGTATCGTAAATGACTAATAAGCCGTGTTTTAGCTACAAAGTACTAAATTTGAATTGTTTTAGCCAGTATTTAATTAGGTGTGACGAGATTATTAAATTTTAATTTTTATTAAAAGTTTTCGTTAGTTCATGCGTCAGATAATTTAATTTCAACATGATAGATAATATAAAAAAATTATTCAGCCACCAACGGAAACGGATTCATGATATCTAATCATATTTCATATAACTTTTGACGCACACATTGAATTTTTTTCCAAATAAGAAAGCTTTTAGATTTTAATTGAAATGATGTTAGTAAAAACGCAATTTCACGTTTATTCATAGTGAAATATATTCAATTTATTCAAAGAAATAATTTTAATAAACTATTTCTAGCGAAATAATAGACAACCAGCCTAGTAAATATTCAATTTTATACAAGAATCAGTAATTAGCCCTTTACCTATAAGAGAAAACAAGTTATAAGATTTTTGATTTAGGGTGCCCTACCCAGGATAGTAATTGAACGAGTAAGTCCTGGAAAATTATTTGTTTTGATTCATTGATCTACTTTTTATAAAAATTAGGACTTTGTTCAACATTAACTACTATCATTCCCTAATCAAAGCAACCTTATTACATAAAGAAATCAAGATGGCTGAAATATGATATTAATGATACCCTATTATCTTTGTCTTATGTCAGCTAATACAATTTAGAAGATAAAAAATATCAACTAATAAAAAACTAGCCTAATGGAACATTTTTCTAAATACACATTGGTCTTGAGATCAGTTTCCAATAACATTTTCATTTTATGCTTTAACTAGTTCTATAAATTCTTATGATGTAGGGAAGGAGATGACCAGATAATAGAAACTCTGGACCAAATCCAAACTTCCTACGCTGCAATCCATCACCTTGGTATAACATCTGTTTTCCTTTTGATGCTACGATTTGTGGGTGGACTGCCCGGGCTAAAAACAGTATGCTAACAAGTACATTTAAAAACAAACAAACAAAAAAAAAAACAATCCCGGTTAGACTTTATATTTTATTTCAACTCTCCATGGCATGTTTCTATCATTGACTTTTTTACTGAAAACGATTATCTTCAATTTTTTTGAACTGGAGTAGATTACAAGTCAATCAACCTGCATTGTCAACAACGATAAACTCTCACTTTCCAAAAATATATATATATTTTTATTTTCAATTGTATATATACTTTACAACCAGCAAATGAGATGTTCTATCCAGGCAAGGTGTGAGTTGCCATGAAGGAGACAGCACCCAGTGGTACATCCTCATGACGTTAAAACAATTGTTTTATTACACTAGAAGGTCCCGCATCCAACTCCTTTTTAGCCTACGCCGAATTACGTCAGGAATGTAATATGTTGCCATCTGTCACGTAGATTTATTTAAATGTACAAGTAGCGTATTGTGAAACCGTTTGTAAGTCATACGAATGTGATCCGTTTCAGTCGGAATGCGTAGGTTGGTGTAAATGGTAAAAAATAAATCATTAAGCAAAAATGGCAAATTAGAAACTGTGTTATTTTTGAAAAATATAGAGGTTTTGGAAAAATAAAATTGTATAGTATAATTGCTTACGAAGAAAGAATACAATGTTCTGATCAGAAGGAAATAGAAAACTCAATAAATTAACCCAGACCCATTTAAACACATTGTGTGTAACTTATTGGGAATTGACAAAATATGGAAGGAGTGCTAATCTATTAACTTTTAGTTATTATATTAAGAATTCATGATGCTCATAAAGCCAAATATTGTTGAATGCATCGTGATATTAAATCAGGACTGAAGAAAAATGCTTGGTATAAAAAAATATTCTCGCAAAAAAAGGAATAACATTTCTAAATGGCTGCCTTTATTTATATAGAATAAAAAAAATAAATATTTTGAAATCATTAAATCAAATATTTAAAAAAATCCGTTTCTTTGTTCCTTAATGAACATTTGTAATCGACCAAAAAGAAAATTAAACTCCTTCGAAATTAGAGGTTTTTTTGAAGTGTATTTAATCTAATTTTTTTTAAATTGTTGGTGTAACAATTTGGAAATATTGTACTATTATTTAATAATGTTATGAATAATTAATAATAAATTTTATTTAAAAAAATTAATAATATTTTGCAAATATTTGTAACGTCTTTAATAATAACTTTGAAAGAAACGTATTAAGCTTGCATATCATATTAATGTGTGTAATGTAATTTAGTAATTACTAAACATTAGTTATTTTGTATATAATCTTAATACTACACGGATATTTACAATTTTTCTTTATATAGTTTTTTTTTTTTTTTTTACAACTTTATTCAAATTTTGTAAATGAAGTATCGATTGATAACAAGTGATATCTCTCAGATAGACTTGATTTACAAAATAACTTTTACTAGAATAAGTTAATTAAGTAAAAAATATCCCTTCAAATATCAAATGATAAAACACCAGGGCCCTGTTTCATAATGAAAGCTAATAGTATTAGTTCATAGTACAAGTGTAGAAACTAGCGTGGTAATAATACTAATACTTATTTTTTTCATAATAGGGATGACTATTAGAGATATTGTTGGAATTAATACTAAATTCCATGTTATTATTGTACAAGTCTGTGTAATTGAACTAAGATAAATCTGCAAGACTAATACTATTAGTTTATACTTTATTATAAAACAAGGCCCTGAAGTTACCAACTTTCTTGTTGCCTGCAACTGTTGATAGGCAAAACCCGGAGTACTGTCAAGTCATGCGGAATATGTATTTAGAAGCCCTTCATTTCTTTAGCTAGTTTGTTCCATTGTACCATTTTTTTTGTAATATTGTTGTTGTTGATTGTTGCTTAAAGGCGTAAAACCCACTGGTCATCAACGCCTATGGCATGCATGATAAAAGTAAAAAAAAAAAAATAAATTAAAAAAAAAATCAAAGAGGAGTTATGATTTATAAAGAAGACGATGTGCTTTTAAAAATCCAAATACTAATGTAATTTTAGCTTCCTCATCTGTGAGAGCTTCTGATAAATTTGAAGTCAGTCCTCTTCTGTTTATTGTTGACAAATAGTGAGTACATTCTTCAAAAATATGTCTAATCGTGAGAATGGACTGACAATATTTGCACGTTGGAGGTGGAAGTTTTCTGATTAGGTGAGAGTGCGTGAGGAGAGTATGACCTATTCTCAAGCGGATTAGAGCAACTTCCTCCCTACGGCTGTTGCGGTAGGATGTTGACCTTTTGTAATATTTATTTACCTACTATAGTACAGCACCCAGATATATAAAAAACATCTTATAGAACATGCATTTGCAAAAATTTTAAAAATTAGTTTCTGTCACACTTATTCTTTATGGAACAAATAAAACAATTTAATTTATAATCTTAAACACTTTCACTAGCCTCAACACATTTTATTTTTCTTAAGAGTCCGACGTTTCGGCCAGTCCGGCTATCCTCAGAAACAATCTACTTAACACAATTTTGGAACTAAATGATTTAAAAACTCAACTTCATGCAGGCTATTCTGCCCAGGCCAAAAACAATTTCTAATTAGTCAATATTCACATTAAAAACTTTATCACAACCTGAAATTGTAAAGTTTTCACAAATAGTGACTGTGATAAATGAATTTTAATTTTGGTTTTAATGTGAATATTGACTAATTAAAAATTATTGTTTTGACCTGGAAAACAGAATAGCCTGCATGAAATTGAGTTTTTAAATCATATAGTTCCAAAATTGTATTAAGTAGAATGTCCCTAAGGATGGCCGAACTGTCCGAAACATCGGACTTTTAAGAAAAATGAAATGTGATGAGACTAAAATGGGTAGAAATTAAATTATTTATTTTAACGAAATAAAACAATCCAAAGAATATTAAATATAGTGTCGAATAACATAAATCAATAACGTAGTAAAACGGTATGATAGTAAACCACCTGTTCTGGTTGTGTATTGACCATATATAAGGAACCAGAAATTGTAATAAAGAACAATCGGAGCAGATGCTTTATGACAATGACAAATGACCACATGATCGAATTAATATTTTTTTATCATCATTCCATGAATAATTTAATATTCTTTGATTTGTTCTATTGTTCTTTTTTTTTACTAAGATCCAATTTTTATGACTTCATAGGGGAGAAATCGAAAGAAAGACCAATATGAACAAAATCTTTCTATTTCACAACTTGATTAAACTTATTAGCTGCTTATTAACCGATTTAGTACCGCCAGAAATGCGTTTCTATTTTCAGTTGTGAAAGATATGAAGTACTATATCTCAGTTTAGGCATAGTTTGAAAATAAAATTCGTTATTTGGTTATAAACAACTAGATTTGTTATAAATTAATTATTTGGTTATTAAAAAACTTATAAATAGTTATAGCTCACTAACTAGCTCGTAGGCCTGTAATAGTTGTAAGTATCGAAAATTTTAAGGGGCCCTCGTAAGGACTATTACTTCAAATGAATGCAATTATCGGCTCTGGAAATATGATTCAATAATAAGAAATATGAGTAAGAAATGTTGAGGGAGATAAAAAACAATGAATAATACAATTACTAAGAATTAAATATGACCTTTAAATAAGCTTGGATATAAAACAAATAAAAATGTTTTAATTGTTTTGTTAATCCTGAAAAATGTGGATGGAGGGAAAGGGAACAAGTTTAGAACCCCTTCTAAATATTACTTTTTTAATATTACCAACGCAATTTGCATATGCACGTTTCACTCTGTAGCTGAATTATAATGGGCTTTAGATGTGCATAAAACTTTTTAAAAAACATGACATTAATATATTGATAAATTTTTATAAAATTCATTTTATGGTTTTTGACGGTTTTAAAAGCTACTCTACAATAACATTATCAACAAATAGGTGTAAAATTAATTAAATATTATTGAAAATTTTATTAGAAGCAATAATTTAACTAACATTTCGTTATCGACCGGTGTAAACCGAATTTGTGAAAATGTCAATATCAGGTGTGAACTCTTTTATAGTAAAAACAAAGAGAGCCTTATAATTTAAGTTTATTTTTTTTATAACACTTTAAACATAAAATAACCTTTAGAATAGTAACGAATAAAAGTTTTGTTTGTTGAATCTTATTTCTTGCTGACGATTTGCAGACAAGAAACACGTTCGGAAAGGAATACATTTCTTTAAACGGAAATAAAATTATACCTAAATAACATTTGCGGTTTTACACTTGCTGTGTTTTTGTTCATTATTTTCCTTTTTTTTCTGTTTTCCTGGCAAAAAGATACATAAAAATGTTTCCATACACATCCTTATGCAATATTATTCTATTATGTCACACATACTAAATAGTTTGAATTGAACGACCTACAGGCGTAGAATGGGGAACGTTTTTTACGCTTTAGCTTGTTATTAACCTAAGATGCTAAAGTAAGATATCGACAAAAAAAAAAGGTTTCTGTTAGTTGTTATTTGTTACTCTCAAGTATTCGTGTCTTTAAATTCTTCTAATAGGAAACCATTTTAATTTTTTTTTTTAGACTCTAAGTATTTTTATAATATTAATGTAAGTAATACTATATTAAAGCGTTTTATTTACTACATATTTACTAACTCAATTATCACTCATTATAAAAAAAAAAGTTGAAATGAGCAAGATGGATTGATCGGGCTAGGCCAAACTTGTTGAACCGATTCATCACCCTAACATTGGATAAGCAAAGTTACTTGTTTAATGTAGTTATAACAAGGGTCCGTTATAACATCAATAGCTTCAGAAGATTCTTACTCTAAGCTGAAATGTAAATCAGAGAATATTTTATATATTTAATTGATTTTTAGTTCTTTACTTTTAACAACGATTCTTCAAACACGACAGAAAAAAGAAAAGTCAAACCACTCTAAAAATTTAGCAGCATAGTTTTGACTTTCACTTACTTATATAGGGAATATATATAAAGCGAAATTATCGCGATCGTCCAACATTTCGAATCCGTGTTTTCGACTAAATTAAAGTACTGAGTCGAAATCAGTAAGTCTCGTATCGTACGACGATCTATATGTCTGTGTGGAAGGCCTAGCTAAATAGCAAAAAGTATAACAAAAATGCAATTACACAGTTAAGGCGGATATATGCCTGCGGTGTGATAACTTTTCCGATAAAATTGACTGGCCGTAAGTGCTACTATATAGAAATGATTTTTCACAATTTTCTCAAATATCACTCAAACGATTTTAATTAAACATGGTATTTGAACGTACCATTGAATGATCCTGGTATTATTCTCATTTCAATAGCCTGACATGGCTTAAATGCAGATTTTTCAAAAACGTTTCTTTTAAAGTAGTTTTAATTTTGTTTATTTGAAAAAATAAACAATTCGTATTCTTACCATCATTAGATAATGAATAAATAAAAAATATTAAAGAGTTTTATAAGTCACTAAACGAGAAAAAGGAAAAATCGAATCATGTGATTCGAACAGTAAAAACCGAGATTAGTCTTTCCCTATTATTGTAGGTTCTTTATGTTTTGATAAACTATTGCCATCTTGAAAGCGAAAAAATTTATATTCATTATTTCTACCCCGAAAAATCCTAAAATACGAATTTTCGTAGCAACATAAAAAAAAAAAATATTCGTCCATGATTTTTGCTTTTCCTTTTTTTTTTATATCCTTCATTTTTTTTTTTTTTTTATTTGCACCTTTAAAACCAGAAAATGAGATGTTCTATCCACGCATGGCATGAGTTGGCATGAGAGAGATAGCACCCAGTGGTGCATTCTCCTGACGTTAAGTAAATTATTTTATTACACTAGGAGATCCCGCATCCAACTCCTTACCTCTTACCCCCCTCCTGTATATATGAATTTTATTCTGGTTTAAATGGTTTGGTAGATGGGTATAAGTATTTTGTTTCAATATAAAAATATCTGAAATTGAGTGTATCATATGTATTTTATACACAAGCAGGAGGGGTAGATTGGAGCATCTATCGAGAGCATTCTGAGAAGTCTGTAAAAAGTAATGCATTTTTATGTTAAACGTTTTGCAGTCATGATCTGCATAATGAAAAAGAATTGAATACGGTCCCTAAAGGATGTAAACAGATAGCAAGTAACAATAATGAACCTATAAAAATAGAATGAACCTTTTTTTTTTTTTCTGATTTTAGACATATCAAGGCATGAATGCTTTAATAGTGAAGAAATTAACAACCAGGAGAAAATATGCAGCTTTAAAAAAACTTTCTATTTTACATTTATGATTATAATGGTTCATAAATCTTTCATTGTGTCTTTGAACGTTATGCAACTACTCAGGACATCTATCTCTCACAAAAGTCGTAATCTCCGGCAAAGTCATTCCCCTGCCCAATGTGGTTACGTAGCAATAATGGATAAGTCGGGGCCTTCCTCTAGGTTATCCCATGTTGTCCTTGTAATTATTCGAGAAAAGTCCGAATCATCTTAATTGCCTCTAATCCAGTATCTCTAATAATGCTGGAATATTTTGTTTTTCTCTAGTGATTTCATTCCTGATCTTAATTCTTAATGTGTTTTTAAAAAAAGCTATTCTGCGTAAGTACTTCATCTCTGCACTTAACTTTGGTTTGACTTTTATACTGACCTCTCTATTTTCCACAATTGTATTGCAAATAGAAAAGTTTACCTTATTAAGTTTCCCTATTCCGTGAGATATATCTTGTTAAACTTACTCATTTTCGTATATTGCATTTCATTTAGGACTTGAAACTCCTAAGTATTACATGTCTAATGGATTTGATAGGATTTCGTCCTACTTGTAGGATCTTGTTCCTTCTTTCATTTATTTTTTTGCACTATTGAGTTCTGCTTCTCATTCTACCAAGGCATGTTGGAGGTTAAGGGTTGAAGTAGAAATTAAGTCTGTCTTTGAACACACTGTATACTATGAGTATGTGTACTGTCCTTCTTATTTTCATTATTTCATCCATCAAGATGATTATCTATCTTCATTGGTAAATTTTATATACAGTAGAGTACTCAAACTTAAAACAGGGATCTTAAAGAGTATAATAGATAAGGAAGACTTTTCAAATCTTTGGAAATAGACATAGATTAAACCTTTCCTTTCCTTCGACCTTTTTCTCGATTTTCAGGTTAGACCATGGAGATAGCTCGTTTAAAAATAAATAAATTAATGACTTGAAAAAAGGACGGAGGTTTTTTATATACATTTTTATAATTAGGATTATAGCTTATAGTTTTTCCACTGTTAATAATTAATTATTTAAGTCACGTCAACTACCAAATGTGTTCCTTTCATTTTATCAACACACAAAGCTACACTGAGACTGAAAAAGTGTAAAGAAAATTAAAATACAAACGCGGAACTTTTCAAGTGTCGTTATCAGGTGCAGCTTTAATGAGAACAGGCTCTTTTGATAGACATCCACCGCCTGCTAACAATATACTCTAATGAATACCAGCTTTGCCTCTTGTCCAACCATTGTCTTTGTTAAAAGATACTACATACCGGGGGTTTGTAAAGCTAGCACACAGTTTTGATAAAAAAAACGTAAGTAATAAGTATGAATCTTCGTTATTTAGACTGCAATTATCAACAAACAATGTTCGATAACTCGATAACAGACGAATTATTTAGAAATATAAATTGGTGTTTAAATAATATAACTGTTCGATAGATAAATTTGCATAAGTTGAACGAAATTGAAGCTTCAATTAAATAGTTAGTAGGCCACCCTTAATTGGAAAAATATCTGGCTGTCGAGCGTGATTCTGACCAAATCAGCTCCTTGAACAACATGAGCAATAAGAGTATTTCAGTCTAAAAAAGTAAATTGTGAACAAAAAAGCATTTGGACGCAGCTAAAATCTGTTTCATCATTTCATTAAGAGTATGGTATAATTTAAAAAAAAAAAGGATTTTATGATTGCAGTTATGTTTAAAATATATCAACTTACAAATTTTTTTATTGCATTTATAGTCATAATAATTGCTTAAAAAAAATGAAAAAAACACATTTTAATGTATCATTTGGAACAGTTACGAGTGATTATACTGGAAAATCATAACACAAAAAAAATGTGGCAATGATTTTTCCAACAAAAAAATTAAACGTTATCTATTATTGAATCTGCAAGGCTGTAAGTATAAAAATTAAAATTGTCTTAGTTCTGCCCATAAAAAGATTTAGATGGCTAATCTATCTATCAATAGTAAAAAAAAGAATAACTTTTCGGGTACCATGAAAATATTTTTTTCTGATTTCCCACTGTATGTGACGTTCAGCGTCTATTACAATACTGGAGCCCGATGCAAGAAATTCGTCTAATAAAACATACATTTGCAAATAACTTTAAAAATTAGTTTCTATCACATTTAATATGAAATAGCACTTCTTTTGATTCCTAGCCTTTTCCTAGTTAGGTAATTAATTTAATAAAGTAATAAATTAGGAAATTGTTTTTTGTTCTTCACCTATAATTCCACTTTTTAATTTCACTATATTCCTGAATGGTAGACCCTAGAGAAACATTTATAGTTTAAGAAGTTAAAAATCATTCAATTCTTCGTTTAATGACTACCATGACTTATTAATTTGGTTAAGCAGGATGTCGTAAATCGGAAAATGAATTCTATATTAAAATTTTGCCAAAACTGAGGTACAGTATAACATCTGAATTGAAACATAACACATATACGCATTTCTGGGGGTCCTAAAACGGTTACTAATCAGATAATTAATTAAATAAAGTTACAAATTTGAAATTTTCGTTCGATTAAGTCTTTTTTTCATTTTAGTCCTAACGGTTGATCTTAGTGAAAAAATTATAATAAAACGAATGAAAGAAAATTAAATTTTTCATCGAATGAGTATCACAAATTAATAATTCGGTCATGTAGTATAGTCGTAAAACACCTGATTGTTTCTTATTGCAATATCTGGTTTGTGGAAGTTAATATTCAACCAGAACTAGTGGCTTACTACCATTCTACTAAATTAAGATGTCATGGTACCTATTCGACCTCTAACTTAATGTTGTATAATTTCTTATACCATAACTGATTCGCTAGAATGCACCGTTTATGGGTAATAGACGAAAAACATCACCCCATTAGCTACTTCATTAAATGAATTACCTAACCAGAAAAAGTTTTAAGTCAAGAGTGATATAAACTCATTTGTTTGCAGATGTATATTCTATAAGATGAATTTCTTACATGAATATTTACAAATATATATCGTTCTCAGAGTTTATTTTATTACTGCAATAAAATTTATGATGTAATAATGTAGTTGTAGATTAAAAATTTGATAAGAAAATAAATGAAAAAAAATGACATAAAACATGGAACACTTTTATAATTATACATTGTTATATTTGACAGTCCAATTTGAGCTATGGTCAACTAATCAATAAAATAAAACAAAAAACAATGATGAAGAATATTGAAGATTCCCTTTGTAACAATCAAGACCTTTAGAGAAAAAAAAATGTTTGGGATAAAAACTGCGGAAAAAACGATAGCCAGTATCAATACAATTAAAACGTCAAAGGGTTCTAAATTAGCACCTAAAAGCCAATTGATACCGGCCCTTAAAATGAAACGCTTTACCCTTGAATTTTAAATAACCCCTTTTGGCTTTATTTAATTTTTATATCTACCAGATAGACTAAAGTGTTAATTATGATATGCTTATTTTTGATATTTATTATTTCTGATACATGATTATATATATAAAAAAATGAAAATTCTTACCAAAAAAAAGTAATATTTATAATATTTTATGCAAATAATAAGCCTCTTACTCCTAGGAGTCCTCTTACTGAGTAATAATCATTGTATTTTTTTTTTTTT
>NW_027106871.1:1938933-1941668 GCF_000696795.3 Halyomorpha halys | reverse complement strand
GGTTTGGCACTGGGGCTTCGGTAGACGCAAGTGATTTTGTAGGAGTGGTCTAATCTTACTTGTATTGTGATGGCTGTGTGTTTGTTGTCGTGAAGTGTGGATCCGTTGATGTTTAATAATAATATTGTAATAATAAGCGAGTAATAGTTATTTTAAAAAATGATCTGTGGGATGCCAATAAGTGAATGGGATCAGCTGTCTTTGATGATTAGGATTTCCTCTATCTGGTAAATTACTCAACAAAATACAAATTTCTTGTTGATTAATATATTGGTTGAATCAATTTCTAATTAAACAACACATTAATAAAAATGAATAGAGGATCATTATCGTTAACCTCTGTTCTTAATTAGCTTTATTGTTATAGTAATAACCTATAAGTTAATTAGAATCAGCAAATGAGATGTACTATTCAGACATGGCATGGGTTGGCATAAGGGAGAGAGCACTCAGTGGTACATCCTCCTGACTTACAAGTAAATTATTTGATTGCTCTAAGAGCTCCCTCATCCAACTCGAATAGTTTTTAAGGATTAGTAAGGTAAAAAATAATTGCATTGAATTGAAAATTGCACAAAATAAAAATGATGTTGACCCATAATGTAGATATTACAGCCAAAACATCTTCTAACGCTAATATCCTATTGCTAACAAATAAAACAGAAATTATCTCAGGATTATATAATTTATTTGAATATTATGTAGTTTTAATTCATTCACTATTTATTGAGATTTAATTTCGTACTAATGCAATAAATATCAATATCCTAGGTTGCTATGGTTCCTCGTATGTAGTTACTGTTTCTACCGTGTAGATATAGAAGAGGACAGGTAATGGGACTGCTCCTTGTGGTATACCGCATGGACTTGCAGAAGTTGTCAGGAACCCATACTGCCTTGCTCCTTTTGTTTAGGAATGATACTAAGGTATTATAATGATGTCAGATTTGATGTTTAAACTTCGTCTAGTACGGTCGAAGGAGTTCAGCCTTCAGATAACATTTTACTATTTTCTCACAAACGTTTATGCTATAATCATTTACTATACCTATACCTTTATATATAAACATATATAAGTTACGGTAGGTTACTCGCGAGAACTAAAAAAAAAAGAAAACTGGCACGAGAAATAACGTACTCAGCGTCTACTTGTGTACTGATTTATTTTTACTCGTAATCCTGTATACATAGCCTTTACATGGGGGAAAAGGTATTATGACAGGTCATCATATATAGCACGAAATATGACCGGCACCGACCGCAGGGGATACAGGAAGAAACGCACACTGCAGAAGCGCCACTTAGTGATCTACAGGTGGACTCGTTTACTTGGAGAGAGTACAAGTAGATCACGGTAGTAGTAGTTTTCAGTAAATTAGCAATGGCGTACCCAGTGACAGAAAAATCGGCGGAAGCAGTATTGGAGGCCCTGCGAACGTGGTTCCAGTACTATGGCATTCCAGAAATATCTCATCTGACAATGGACGAAAGTTTGACAATGCTGGAATTAGAACAGAGATAGTAGTCTTGGAGATAACGTGGCACTTTAATACTCCAGGTCACCAGAACGATAGAGGCGGGATAGAAAGCCTCCATAGTACTCTTAGTAACCACCTACGAATGTACCAAATGGAGAAGGGACTTGAGCCGGACGAGGCGATGGAAAGGGCGATGATCGCTTACAACCACTCCATACATTCCGTCACAGGGTTTGCTCCATTCGAGGTTATTTTTGGATTGCACGTCGACAAGGACGTAGACGTCGCAAGGACTACCGAGATACGGCGGCAGGAGAGGATACTTGCCATTATAAGTATGGCACGGCGGAGGGTGTGGGCTGAACTTAAG
This sequence comes from Halyomorpha halys, assembly GCF_000696795.3. Lineage (NCBI taxonomy): Eukaryota > Metazoa > Arthropoda > Insecta > Hemiptera > Pentatomidae > Halyomorpha > Halyomorpha halys. The sequence goes on along the minus strand of NW_027106871.1, from coordinate 1,939,820 downwards.
GACAGGGAGAAGCTAAAACGGGTGGCAAGGCAAAACCTTGGTGTATGCGATTGATTGGGCCAAATTAAAATCGGGACAGTGGTATACCTAAAAGTAGGGACGAACCGTGGAAAGGAGCTGTAGAGATACGAGGGCCCATTCAGAGTGATAATAAAGAACATAACGTGGTCACTATAGGGAGTGTAAAAGAACCAAAAAAGCGTAGGACGGTCTATTTGGAGTAGTTAAAACTACCTATATTGGCGAAACCTTGACGGCCTGGAATGCCCTCAACCCCCTACTAACAAAAGAAATTTGTTTAAGAAGTAATTTATAGAAAAAAAAATTGTAAGTTTTCTTTTCGATTGTTATACAGAGAGTGATGTTTATTTATTTTTTGTACATAAAATGATGTTTTTTTAGCTTATCTTTTCTTAGGGTTAAATGTCTATATATATATTCTTATTTTTTTTTTTTGTATTTAACGTATAGGTTTTTCTTTGTATATATTTATGTAATATTTTGAGTTTACGAAGAATGTTAGTAAACTGGCGGGGGGAGTTACATCAGCAAAAAACATTTATACTGTTTTAAACAGTAATTATATACAAAGCAAATAGCAGTTTAAAACAGTATAAATTTTTTTTTTTTACATGTATTTAAAATGTAGTAAATATTTCAGGAAAAACGATGAACATCGGTTGGTGGAACCTATATCTGGTTTCAGCAATTGAATGAAATTGATAATATTTGCGTATACTGGTATATTCCAGTGAAAATGTTCATGGGGTCCTTAATGTAATTTTCAACTTCAAATGTAATCCAGTTTCTACCTACACGCCAAGTATAAATATGTTGCGGGGGGCGCCTACCGATCTTAGATAATAACAGGTGTCTCAAACCTAGCT
>NW_027106871.1:1936775-1938513 GCF_000696795.3 Halyomorpha halys | reverse complement strand
CTAAATCTTCACTGCCAACTGCCTCATCCGCGGTTATGCAGGAACTGGCCCCACTGCCTTCGTGTTACACCTCCGCAATGTATTTATAAACACTGAACCTCCTTATTTTTATTTACCAAATTAAAATTACTTATAGTTAAAAAAAAAAATGAATAAACATAAACTTACTACTAACAAAATTAAAAGTCACTTGGAAAGTTGTCAAAACAAAATTAACCTAAATAGAAACCAAAATTTTGGTCTTTAACAAGTAGTATTAATCAATAATAGTAATAATAATACGGATTAGAATGCTCTATAGACAAGGGGGCCTGGCATATGCAAGTCTAGAGAGCACTGATAAAGCGGATTCTTAATATTTCTTTTTATTCACATCAAAGAAGCAAGAAATAGTGTGCTTTTTATCGGATGGACCGGAGGGTCGTAAGGCTTAGACCACGGTGGGGCTATAGTAGGCTTTTTGTTATAAATTATTTGAACAATAAACAAATTAATATATGTATGGTACGAAAAAAATGTAATTTTTATATTATATTTTATTTGAATGTCACTTTTAAGTAAGATTAAAAAGCATAATTTTTAGAATATTATTCAAAATTAATTTTTTGAATATTTGTTTATTAATATTTACAACTTTAATACATTTAAAATACATCTAGTAAATGTTACAATGCCATGATACAAACTTGTGGAGAAATTACCCATTGGTAGCACTCCAATTAAATTTTTACTTTAGAAAGTTAGAGGCCATCTTCTTTTCAGGCACCTCGGAGGATTGTTACGTAACAATTCTTCTGTGTTCTTGGTAAGTAGAAGAGGAAGTATAGTTAGAAACTAGTGGGTTTGGGTTAGAATGGAAGAATTGATATCTGGTTCGGGCTGGATCGGCTACTTATATATTAAGTTCTTTATGGATGAATTTATTTGGGTTAGGATGGGTTGAGATATCAGCTGTATAAACTGAGTAAAGTATAGGACCAAAACTCAAAATAGACAATATACCAACCAAAGGCGGATAATCCTACTCTTACCGGAACCCACGACTTATCCTACAAACAACAACACAATTTAATCTTGTGTATGAATTCAGTCATATCAATTGAGCACCTTAGTGACTATACATAGAATAAACCCTCTCAAATGTGGCAGGTCATGCAAAGATTTCCTATCCATTTCGACGGAATCAGGTAAACTGGTTTGCAGATGATACAGACTATCTAATGATTGAAGGATGGCAGAAGGTTGAATAGGAGCTTGCTACCGGATCCCATTTCATAATTACTTCCCTCGGATCCCATAGCTAATGATACTATATCGAATTCCGTTTTCTCTATCTTTCATGTATTCTATTCTACTAATGGGTTATTTCAAGTTGTAAATTGGTATCTTCAAATTAAATGAACATATCTATTACAGTTAGCTTATTTAACTGTAAATAAATAAATCAGCAAAAATCAAAAGTATTTTTATAAACTAATCAACTTTGATCAACAAAGATAGTTATTGTTGGCTTTAAGAGCGTAAAACCCTGAGGTCATCAACGCCCATGGTTCGCGCTTTATAATTCCATTTCATTTATATTTATAATCCTATTTCACTTTATTTTTTTCTTTAAATAATTACGAAAAAAAAAATTTAAAAATTTAGTTTAAATCTTATTCAAAAGGCCATTCCTTTTTAAGAAAACGAAAACCATTTCAACGTTCTTCTGGTCATCATTCAGAGCATCCGATACACT
>NW_027106871.1:1929472-1935394 GCF_000696795.3 Halyomorpha halys | reverse complement strand
TAAAAAAAAAAAAATGTTGGCGTGGAAGTGATTTTTGTTCTCACCACTGTAAAGTAGTTGCTTTTTGACTATCTCCATTTCTTTTCAATTTTGTTAAGGAAGTTGTATTTTATTTTAAAATGTATGAATTGTAAGGATAGTTGTAAAAAATTAAGTATTTTTAAATTTTTTCTTTTACACCGCCCCTTATCCCTTCATTTTTAGGTTTGACTTTGTAGTGGTTAGTGGAAGTTTCAATATTTTTTCCATGTTTCAATATTAATTTTATAAATTAAACAAATACATGTTGATAACTGCAGGATTGGGGTAATGTATAAATATTTTGTTTTTAGTTTTTACTGCACTATTTTGGCTTTTTTATGCACGTTTTCCGGTTTAATTCTTTACAAAACTCAGTTCCATAGAAATCAATAATACATTCCATCAAATTTTACAAAGATATATGGCCACAACAAGGTGTAATAGTTTAATTTACATGCACGGGAAAATTTGATCTCAGAAAAAAAAAATCGGCTAAATATTTTTCATCCATTACTTTTGAAGCTATTAAGATTTCAAACATAATCCTATATTTTTATTTACATCTAAATAAAATATTTATTTATTTAAGTTCATCGTAATTTAATTTTTTTTTTGTAATCTTTCTATTGTCTACAATATTCCTGTATAATAACTGTATTTTCGCATACCTTGCCTTTTTTAATAATAAAAAAAAATTATTAAATATTTTAAAAATGAAATTAAACAACAGGAAGTTGATGAATGAAAAACTAATGGGTAAAAGTTTAAAACTAAAATATTTATTATTTTCATTTCAAATGCCTAGCATTACTAAACTTCATCATTCAGTAAAGTAACTTGCATAATTACCATAAAAGAAAAATGGTTAGTCCTTATGTAGTCCTGAACCTAAAAAACCTAGGATGGTAGCAGTACCGTCTTTTTAAAGTTAAAAATTCTCCATAAAACGGTAAATAGACTATGTCAACGCTTATTGGTACGTATACTAACTTGCTTTAAGTTCTGCTTGACCTAGCTGGACCGACTGTATAGTATATAGACTGTATATATAATGACGATAATTTCTCCTTCAGAATTTCACTGACTTCTGGTATTTGATAGAAGACACTGCATTGTATGGTTAAAAAATTTACTTTAAGATAAATTTTAACTAGTCTTTATCGATAATTTAATAAGCTGAGCTAGATCTAATAGTAATTCATTATTAATATCCCTGGATTTATTTGAATACTTTAAGGAACATTACTGACGCTAGATGGAGAGAACTAGAAATAAATTGTTTTAGCATGTTTATACTCATACTTTATCAATTAAGAAAATCTCCAAAAAATTTTGATAAGTATTCAATTTCGGATTTTTAAAAAAAATACGAGTTAAATTTTTTATAAAATCAAAAGGCGAACTTATTTTTAAAAAAATACTGTAATTCTAAGTTATTTAGGTACTATTTAAGAATGCATTATCTCCTACAAAATATGCAAGTATTTTAATAAAAGATGAAAAAAAAATTTGTTAGGTAACCAATTTAATTTTCCTAAACCAAGAGGCACGAGTCCTTTCCGACATACTTCATCATACGTGCCTAAACTTAGGACCTTCAATCAGCTACTAACTGGAGATATTCTAGAGCAAGCAGAACTCAGAGCAAACATGAAAGGTCTTTTCAGGAGGCAACTCACGCTCAGAGATCGGAGACAAAAGAGCTTAGTTTTCCTAAAACAAGTTCCCATATTCAGAAATTTCCCAATTTGTTGGGGAAGGTAAATATGACTAATGATCGGAAAGCTTCTTTCTTCGTCTGCTTTGCATCAAGAATAATATATTAAAAAGAAGAGATTCCTGATATGTGTATATTCATCCGTATTCCGATTTATGTTTCTGTGGAATTAATGAAGATTTTATAAGGAGAAAATAGTGAGAGGAAGTTCCATAATTAAGCAAACCCTAATCAGGACTAGAGAAGTTTTAATTCTGCAGTGAGAGAGATATATTAAGTTATTTTGTAACATTAAGAAATCTTCAGAATCAGGCATAATAATTGATTTTTTTCTATTGTGTAGTGGAAAAAAATAAGCATAACCCCAGTAGAACAAAAAAAAAATCAATAAAACGCTTTTACAAATGTTGGCGTAAAAAAAAAAAAATGTTGGCGTGGAAGTGATTTTTGTGGTGAAAACAAAGCAAGTAATTTTTGACTATCTCCATTTCTTTTCAATTTTGTTGTATTTTATTTTAAAATGTATGAATTGTAAGGATAGTTGTAAAAAATTAAGTATTTTTAAATTTTTTCTTTTCCTTTTTTAAATTTTTATTTTCTGATCCATGTGCTATTTATGTTCAAAATATAGACATTGGATAAAAAGTATTGTTATAATATTTATTTATGTTCTATAAAAATATCGTAAGGAAACGTCATCGATAGAATTTTTCAACCTACTATTTATATTATAAAATGATAAAATAAACTTTATATGATTAACAAAAGACTAGATAAAAATTATTTAACTAATTTGTTCTTGAAAGTTAGTTAATGTTAAATCTTTTTTGATGTCTACAATATTGATGATACAAAAATGGAGGACACGTTTCACGGTGAAGAGTAAATGTGATGTGATACAATCACAGGAGCGATTTCGGATCATAGCCTAAGCACATGGAGGAGAAGAACTAATAGCAAACTGCTTGCAGAGACGAGTCAGTCAATAACTCATCATATGAAGGCAAGGAGGTTAAGATGGGTGGGACATGTTGTTTGAAGCAATCTATCAGGCGACGACGTGGGAGGCCAAAACCAGATAGATAGACAGCATCAACAGATGCAAAAGAGCGACATGCAGCAAACTGGAAAGCAGTAGCTCAAGATGGTAGATGTGGAGAAGGCCGGTTCAAACGACCAAAGATCTATAAAGTCTGTAGAGCCAACCAAAAATAAAAATATCTTGAGTTTTAACCAGTAATTTTATCAGAACTTGTATTAGGGTATACGAGGTACATTTTAGATTTGTGTATCTTGTTTAGATTTCTGTTTCATCTGCATATGGGGATGTCAGAATATTTCAATTGTAAGGAAAGTCGTGAATGTATATAAAGGAAGTAGTAAGATTGAAGTGATAAAAAATGGAAAAGGTATTTGATACAGCATGCTTGATGGCTTGTTCACAACTAACTTTATTGGCGGACTCCGCCTGCTTATGTGGACATCAATCAGCTAAAAGGGCCTGTCGGCTGAAATCGCAGTAATAACGGCCGACAGTAACTCCCCCTTGCCAGTTTACGAACATTCCTCGTAAACTCATATATACAAAAGAAAGAGATACATAAAAATACAATAATAATAATTAAATAAAACTAACACTTCCCTAAAAACAATAGAAGAGAAAATAACACTTATATATAGAAATAAAACATGATACAATACACATGTAACTCAAAAAAGAATTATTGAACATGAGACAGTTTCTCAATGATGAAATAAACACGACACATAAAACAAAAAAAAAGAACAAAACGCTTCTACACCACAGAATGCCTGTTTTTACACTTATTCGCTGGTATGAAAAGGAAAAACTTGCTCTAAAATATCTTCCAGTGACGACATTCCAGGCTCTCATCATACTACCGTCATAGATAGCTTCAATTGTTCAATATAAACCATACGGTTTCTTTAAGCTCTCAATGGTGACAACATTATGCTCTCTAATTACTATCACTCTAAATTGGCTCTTATGCTGCTGTAGCGCTTTTCCCCAATTAGAGCCCACTTTGCGCCCTTATTCTAACTTGTTCCATCAGATCCCGTACATCAATGTGCCACTTCACACTTTTACGTTCTTCTTTCTTAATTCATTCCTTGACATTATTTCATAAGCTTTTTTGAAAATACTACATCGCCCAAACTATCCCTAATAGTCCCCCTTCCAAACCAGTGTACTCTGCCTCCGCTTCTATATGTTGTCTACTGATATAGATTATGGGGTGTGTGATAATACTGCTCCTAGAGCGAACTCACTAGCGTCCGTCGTTAGTGTACATTGTCTCTGCAAGTCCGGAAAAGCTAGTACTAGCACCGCCTGTAGCTGGGCGAATATACCGAACGTTATACTCAATATACGGCATCATTACTAGTGTACTTCCTTTCTTGAGCTAGTTAGCGAATGGTATCAGGTACCCTCGACCAGCTGATAGAACCTGTGAGCTGATATCAAAGTAACACCAGACTGTAACTAATATACTCGTATACATTGTTAGTTCATGATTTGTAACAAGGATGAATACTTTAAATTCGAAAATATGAATATTTCTAAAAACTGAAAATCCACTTACTCATAACTGCGACTCTTAATAAAAAAAAAGCACAATATTTCAATTTCTTCAATAGCTTTTATAAAACTTCCCCTGATCCTTCACTATTATCTCAGAGCTGATGTGAAAAAAATATTAAATATATGAAAAGTGTTGTTTCCCATTTACAGTTATTAAAAAAGGTAGTAGGTGGAGAAACATTAAATGTAACTTTATCTAATGCCCACTTTGCTTTTTTCAAGTTTAACTTAAACTAAACGTTTCTACGGCCAATGGTATGCAATCACGAGGAACGTTCTTAAACAGGAAACGTAAAACCTCCTATATACGTTCGAACTAATGAATATTAGAAACATACAATATATACAGAGAGAGAATTTGTTTATATTTGCATAGAATTTGTATATTTTGATAGATAGTCAAAGGAAGAATGACAAACAGTAAGGTGCTAAATATGGCTCTTAGTACTCCTTTACATATTTGAATCCGAAGGCATAAATGGTTAACCATATTAGGATGAATTATGCAAGACTAGTCCTACATGGCGTGCTAAAGCCTCAGTGATCAAGAACCTGTGGAGAGAAGGAGTTGATGTATTAAGGTAGATGATCTATGCTCATACAAGGAATAAAGAAATTATTTTAACAGTTGTTGAGCCGACCGAAGACAAGTTTATGAGCTGGTCTAACAAATGTGGGCTATGCTGGAATAAAGTATATCAACAATACCTCCATTTTTCAGTTTTAGCGGATTTTCCGTTTAAAAAAAAACACCTATTCTCATTATGCCAAAAATTGTTAGCTCCCCCTTTAGTTTAAACCTTTTCAGCTATACAGGGGGGGGGGGCTGCACTGCTACTTAAAGTAAAGGTCTAAGGATGTAGTTCGTCGCCCCGAAATTCGTCATGGCAAGCGAAATGACCCTTTAAAAATCTTCAATATTCAACAATCTAAATTATACACGTTGATATTACAAATACAGAGCTGCAGAATGACTAAATGTTTTTCTGCAATATTGCTTTTCACTATTTGACAGTGAATGTAATTTTTTTATTAATGGATAAAGAGTTTTTAAGCATTGTTCTAAACATATTTTCTTTTAACTCAATGATTTTTTTTTTTTTTTTTAGTATTGTTGTAATAATAAGGTAGTTCAAATCTTTTATATTTCCTCTCCAACGCTGTAAAGTCTATAGTGGGTTCGAGATGACCCAGTGTGATTTCGTGACGCTAATATACCTATTAAGAAAAAAAAAAGTTTTCCTGAGTTTGACAACATAAAAAAAAATATATATTTAACAAAATTATGTATGATGGAGTGCTATGTATCGAGGAATTAGCCATGATTTCAACAAAAAGTCGTTTATTAAGGTGTTTCGTCATCTGCCTCTGATCTGGGTATCCTTCTGGGAAGCTTTTAGCATCCTCAGATATGGAAACATCTGTATTAAGTTTGTCACATTACCAGAGGCCCCTGAGAAAATTAGATTGACTAACCTTTAAGTATCGAAGCAGAAAATGGGTTAGGACGAGGGACCAGAATCAAATTAACTAGGCAGATTCTTCCTGGAGAGTCAAACTTTTTTGTTACACATCCTCG
>NW_027106871.1:1925563-1929422 GCF_000696795.3 Halyomorpha halys | reverse complement strand
CATCATACTACCGTCATAGATAGCTTCAATTGTTCAATATAAACCATACGGTTTCTTTAAGCTCTCAATGGTGACAACATTATGCTCTCTAATTACTATCACTCTAAATTGGCTCTTATGCTGCTGTAGCGCTTTTCCCCAATTAGAGCCCACTTTGCGCCCTTATTCTAACTTGTTCCATCAGATCCCGTACATCAATGTGCCACTTCACACTTTTACGTTCTTCTTTCTTAATTCATTCCTTGACATTATTTCATAAGCTTTTTTGAAAATACTACATCGCCCAAACTATCCCTAATAGTCCCCCTTCCAAACCAGTGTACTCTGCCTCCGCTTCTATATGTTGTCTACTGATATAGATTATGGGGTGTGTGATAATACTGCTACTAGAGCGAACACACTAGCGTCCGTCGTTAGTGTACATTGTCTCTGCAAGTCCGGAAAAGCTAGTACTAGCACCGCCTGTAGCTGGGCGAATATACCGAACGTTATACTCAATATACGGCATCATTACTAGTGTACTTCCTTTCTTGAGCTAGTTAGCGAATGGTATCAGGTACCCTCGACCAGCTGATAGAACCTGTGAGCTGATATCAAAGTAACACCAGACTGTAACTAATATACTCGTATACATTGTTAGTTCATGATTTGTAACAAGGATGAATACTTTAAATTCGAAAATATGAATATTTCTAAAAACTGAAAATCCACTTACTCATAACTGCGACTCTTAATAAAAAAAAAGCACAATATTTCAATTTCTTCAATAGCTTTTATAAAACTTCCCCTGATCCTTCACTATTATCTCAGAGCTGATGTGAAAAAAATATTAAATATATGAAAAGTGTTGTTTCCCATTTACAGTTATTAAAAAAGGTAGTAGGTGGAGAAACATTAAATGTAACTTTATCTAATGCCCACTTTGCTTTTTTCAAGTTTAACTTAAACTAAACGTTTCTACGGCCAATGGTATGCAATCACGAGGAACGTTCTTAAACAGGAAACGTAAAACCTCCTATATACGTTCGAACTAATGAATATTAGAAACATACAATATATACAGAGAGAGAATTTGTTTATATTTGCATAGAATTTGTATATTTTGATAGATAGTCAAAGGAAGAATGACAAACAGTAAGGTGCTAAATATGGCTCTTAGTACTCCTTTACATATTTGAATCCGAAGGCATAAATGGTTAACCATATTAGGATGAATTATGCAAGACTAGTCCTACATGGCGTGCTAAAGCCTCAGTGATCAAGAACCTGTGGAGAGAAGGAGTTGATGTATTAAGGTAGATGATCTATGCTCATACAAGGAATAAAGAAATTATTTTAACAGTTGTTGAGCCGACCGAAGACAAGTTTATGAGCTGGTCTAACAAATGTGGGCTATGCTGGAATAAAGTATATCAACAATACCTCCATTTTTCAGTTTTAGCGGATTTTCCGTTTAAAAAAAAACACCTATTCTCATTATGCCAAAAATTGTTAGCTCCCCCTTTAGTTTAAACCTTTTCAGCTATACAGGGGGGGGGGGCTGCACTGCTACTTAAAGTAAAGGTCTAAGGATGTAGTTCGTCGCCCCGAAATTCGTCATGGCAAGCGAAATGACCCTTTAAAAATCTTCAATATTCAACAATCTAAATTATACACGTTGATATTACAAATACAGAGCTGCAGAATGACTAAATGTTTTTCTGCAATATTGCTTTTCACTATTTGACAGTGAATGTAATTTTTTTATTAATGGATAAAGAGTTTTTAAGCATTGTTCTAAACATATTTTCTTTTAACTCAATGATTTTTTTTTTTTTTTTTAGTATTGTTGTAATAATAAGGTAGTTCCAATCTTTTAAATTTCCTCTCCAACGCTGTAAAGTCTATAGTGGGTTCGAGATGACCCAGTGTGATTTCGTGACGCTAATATACCTATTAAGAAAAAAAAAAAAGTTTTCCTGAGTTTGACAACATAAAAAAAATATATTTAACAAAATTATGTATGATGGAGCTACAGAAAAAACTAGAATTTGCTAACATTATATTACTTTATTATACTATGAAAAACTTAATAATAATAGTTTAATGATAAAAGTATAACTGAAGTGTAATGAATAAACCAAACATTTCATAGGGACATGAATTTCTTTTTGATCCAAAGTGTGTCGTTGCTGAAAAATAGTTTGTAATGCTTTTTAGGGTTCATAGAAATCAGTGATCTTACATGAAACTCTAGTTTAAAAACAAAATAGTTGGATTCTTTGGTCTACTACTGATACCGAGTGTATACCACTTATTGAAAATAGAAAATTATATTAACAATTACACAAAAAGTTTAATATTTAATATTAATGATATTAACAAGTGATATCCAATTAAGACTTTGCACGACCAAAATGATACTTAAAATTTAAATAAACAACGATATCGTTAACGTCTTGAAGGGCGTTTAGAGTGACGTGACATTACCTACGATATAGAATATAACCAGGTTTATTGGATTGAAGCATTCTTTGAAGTCAGGAATAATGTGGTGTATGTGAAGAGTTAAATTTTACGAAAAACCAATGGTATTGTGGCGCCACTAGGTTTTGGGCCGACATGAGGCAACCTACTAGCTAAAACGTGAACTACTACAGTCATCAGACAAGCATCGTATATTAATATTTGCACTATTTCTTGTAAATAATTTTACTTTATAAATGTAATAACGAGTGTAAATGTGACTAGAGATAATAATATTTTATTTATTTATTTTTTCATGCAAATGGATTGGTTATGTTCATTTTCTGTATCCTTCTGTTCGTATATATTTTAAGAGAGATTTTATTTATTTGTATGTGCTTTTTTCATTTATTTATTTATTTTTATTCTTATTCTATTTTATTTTAGTATGAATGTGATCATTCATCACAATTACTTATTGCCCACAATTGTGTGGCAGATCGTAATTTCTATCAATAAATAAATAAAAAAATGTAATAGCAATTTCCTATGTTGTAATATTCTTTAGTGTATTCTTTGAATCAATATAAATTACAATAGAATGTTGTGATCCACAAAAAGCTAACGCCTTACACATAGCACGTAGCACTTATTGGTGGCGTTCAATAGTCCAAATTACTGTAACTTGATTGACTTCACCTCCGTATATTTTATAGTAGTATAGTATTCATATGGAACGGACACATCACAACAAGATAAGTATCTCACCTCAACTTTCAAGTACCACCGGTAGAAAAATGTAATATTCAATTTGAATTAAGTAATACAACCATTAATTTAATGTTTTTTTCTGTTTGAGAGAGATCGTAAAAAAAAACTTTATTGACCAAGATGTGATTTTATCCTTCAGGGAACCCCGTCCTTAGGGAACAGTGAGTAGTAATATAAATAGTACAGAACATTCTAGGGCTATTTTTGGAAATATATTTGACCTTTTTCGGAAATATATTTGACCTTTTTCGGCCTATCTTAAGAACCTACAGCTCCTATAGAAGTTGCCATTCCATTAACGACCCGTACCTAGTACTCTACGGAGTGAAGTTTGCATCCTGATAGGATTAACACCTAGTTCCCGTTAAACTCATCCAGTTAATTCATACCTTAACCAGCTACCTAACCCATTGAACATGCATTATTGAGGCCTCCAGATGTACTGTATCTATGTTTTAGCTATTTTGTAATAAAAATATCAAATTATTGAAGTAAGTATGGATTAAATTAAGGGAAAAATAAAGTAGCTGATTCGTCAAAATCACTAGAAAAATGGAGTACAGGTGTATTACAAACTGTTTGAAGTGCCAAAAATATTTCTAAAGTACATGAAAATATGTCTAAGAATAAAGGAATGAATGAT
>NW_027106871.1:1916364-1924896 GCF_000696795.3 Halyomorpha halys | reverse complement strand
ATTAACGACATGCTCAGTAAAATCGACCAAAGAATCTTTAGTACCATCAAGACTTTTTTTTCAGTAGTCTACATCCTTAGGTCAAAGAAAATCTCACGAAAGCTGAATATCCAATGCTATGAAGAAATCCGTAATGGGTGTACTCTTGTGAGACGTGATCTCGTATTGGCCCTCTTGCGAAAAAAATGACAAATTTAAACGTAAAAGTCTAAGCGTAATGTGAAAAAGGAACCGATAATTTGAAGAATGAAGACGAATGAGGAAGTAATATCAGACACAGGAATCGACCGCGCATAATATGGAATCAAATGGAGGACAGCACAGAAATAAAAGTATTTAAATTTTGGCCACAATTAATATTACACCTGTTAATGACTGAAAACATTAAGGATAACTTCAAGTTGGTTGGGGATACTACAGAGTACTCGGTGTAGTACACGTAGTAATAATAACTACTTAACATTTGCGAGTGACGTAACAGTCATGTGTAGTAAATCAGAAGATATCTAGGCTGTAGCCAACTCACACCTTGCGAGGAAAGATATCGGCTTACATCTACTTACAAGTATCTGATTGTGAGCCAACATATCCATCAAGAAGAAAAGATAATCGTAATAAATTAAACCTTCTTGAAAGTTGATAACTTAAAATATACTGAAACAGCAACATCTATTAACGACATGCTCAGTAAAATCGACCAAAGAATCTTTAGTACCATCAAGACTTTTTTTTCAGTAGTCTACATCCTTAGGTCAAAGAAAATCTCACGAAAGCTGAATATCCAATGCTATGAAGAAATCCGTAATGGGTGTACTCTTGTGAGACGTGATCTCGTATTGGCCCTCTTGCGAAAAAAATGACAAATTTAAACGTAAAAGTCTAAGCGTAATGTGAAAAAGGAACCGATAATTTGAAGAATGAAGACGAATGAGGAAGTAATATCAGACACAGGAATCGACCGCGCATGATATGGAATCAAATGGAGGACAGCACAGAAATAAAAGTATTTAAATTTTGGCCACAATTAATATTACACCTGTTAATAACTGAAAACATTAAGGATAACTTCAAGTTGGTTAACTCAGAGAAGACGCAACGAATACAAGAATATACTAACATTATATAAAGTTAAGGAAAGGCATAAACAACACGACTTTAAGGATAGAATGTGCAAAGTAGCTGGTTAAGACGCATTCAACAATTTCTGTATAACATTCAGGAACTTCGTGAACTTTATAATTTGAGTGTATCAAACTATACGTGAGCGGAAACAGTGTTGTAGGCTTGGAACGAAAATTTATTTGCCAGCTTTGTACAATAAATTTATTTCATTTTTTCTACATAAGAATTTTGCACAAATTTTCAAATGATTTTTTAAAAAAAAATTATTAGTTTATTTCAGTATAATTATTATAGACTATATTAATAATTTTGGAATTGTCAATAAGATTATTATACTTATAATTTGCTAATAAAAGTATTCAACCTAAACCTAAAAATGAAGTAATAATAATTAACAATGATATCATTATCACGTAACATAATCTAAATTCGGTCAGAAAGGGTAGATAAAACAAAAGAAGAAACAGACTGAAGAGACTGGATTCTCAATGTGTAATAGTGGGTCGCAACTGACTATTCTGGGACAATGTCAACTCAAATTGACGAAACTGGGGTATCCGTCTTGTCTCATCAGATTTATTCAATACGAAGAGTTTTTTACTCGTATTTTTATTAATACAAATACTAAGTTTAAATTAATTTTTCTATTATATATTGATAAGTAATATTAAGTTATTACATAAAAGCAGGAAGTTTTTTAACTTAATTAATATTTTTTCTTAAGTTTTAATTGTTCTTGTGGTCTAAGCGTAATTAAAAAAGGAATATAGTGTCGTATTAAAATGTGACTAAAGTATAGAACTATTTTTTAATCTTATCCTCAATAGCTATATGACATAGTTATTTAAATTGAAAGTGTTGCTGTTAGGATTTAGGAAAAGACAATACTGCTCAATGATGCTTCCACTCCTAATGATAATAGTAAATGTTTAACTGTGATGGAAAAACTCTTGAAAAATTAGAATCTGGTACTAGAAATTAAACAATTATACCATATAGAAATAGGGTTTATTTTAATATTGATAACACAATTTAATATTGAATAACAAGCTTTTGGAATTGGATCATAATTAGTTGGAACGGGTGGTCCGGAATTGCCTCCTAATGTGTTTTAGAATGATAAAATATTGAACTCAAGGAGCACTATAAAAATAATTTGTTATATTTGGGATATAAATAAAATAACGTGTTTAGTCTTATTTTCATAAGTCGCCCAACATTGGGGAGCCACCAGGAGATGAGGAAGCTGACCCAGATTGAGACCAGGTGGGCTGGACCAGCCTGGTAACTGCAGGAGGCACCCAGACGGATGGAGTGGACAAGGTGCAGCTCCATCAGACGTAGCGCTGGGCTGCACCACAGTAAAAAAAAAAAAAAAAAATGAATAATTAACAAAATAATAAAAAAGGAAAAAAAATTGGTGATCCTAGGGAGTAGTGACATGCGCAAACCCCAGCGCACTACCCCACTGTTCCCGCACCCCGTATGCCAGAGATGGCAATGGAGGGGGATTAGAAAAAAAAAAAAGTCTTATTTTCATACGTCTTCTCCGGTCCAGTAGCCACAATATTTTAGAACATTAATAAAGTCGTGTGAATGTTAAAAATATCCTCAATCTGATACTTCATAAAACGTGAGTAGTGGAACAAAATTTACTAACATGTTCAATGACTTCATACCGGCTTACGATTCCGTCGGTAGAAACTGTCTTTGGAAAATAACTGGAATTTTCAGGAAATTGGTGCGAGGGGGGTTTTTAATGTAGCGTAATGGTTCAGGAAGAGATGACCGAAACTTTCGAAGTGAAGTAAAGATAACGAGGGAATACTACAGAGTACTCAGTGTAGTACACGTAGTAATGATAACTACTTAACATTTGCGAGTGACGTAACAGTCATGTGTAGTAAAGCAGAAGATATCTAGGCTGTAGCCAACTCACACCTTGCGGGGAAAGATATCGGCTTACATCTACTTACAAGTATCTGATTGTGAGCCGATATATCCATCAAGAAGAAAAGATAATCGTAATAAATTAAACCTTCTTGAAAGTTGATAACGTAAAATATACTGAAACAGCAACATCTATTAACGACATGCTCAGTAAAATCGACCAAAGAATCTTTAGAACCAACAAGGCTTTTTTTTTTCAGTAGTCTACATCCTTAGGTCAAAGAAAATCTCACGAAAGCTGCTATGAAGAAATCCGTAATGGGTGTACTCTTGTGAGACGTGATCTCGTATTGGCCCTCTTGCGAAAAAAAATTGACAAATTTAAACGTAAAAGTCTAAGCGTAATGTGAAAAAGGAACAGATAATTTGAAGAATGAAGACGAATGAGGAAGTAATATCAGACACAGGAATCGACCGCGCATGATATGGAATCAAAAAAGTTACAGTGGGCAGGATATGTTGCAAGAAAGCATCAATCAGGGCCTCTTTCTTAACTATGAACGCGTCAGTAATTGGAATCAGACTAAGAGGAAGGCCGAAATTCAGATGATTAGACAGGATAAATAAAGTCGCTGCTTAACATCGCGCAATAAACTAGAAAGCCATCTGCTTAGAAGAAGGAGGTGGAAGAAGCTGGTAGAGGCGGCTAAAAATAAAGGGCTATAGTCGAACCGGGGGAAAATATTAAAAGCTTTAAACGGTATAAATTAATTTATGGTATTTATTATTGATTGGGAGCGAACTATTGAATTTAAATACTATAAAACATTCTATTTTTTCCAGCCAGTGTTAAGAATAAATTAAAAAAAAAAAAAACGGTGTGATATATGTTTCAGCTGGCTCTGTTTAGTTGAAAGAATATAACAGATAATCACATATAATAAATAAATTGAACTATAAATTTAATAAACGCGAAATGATAAATAAAATGAATTATTTATTTTCTAATAATCTAACAAAAATTTAATATTCTGTGTCTACATACGGAAATACTTAAATAAGTACAATACCAAAAATAAAAATTTGGTTAGGTTGGAGAGTGGAATGTCCACTAATACAATGTCCTTTTTAACTACGTATCTAATAAACCTATCTTTCTATTATTTTTTCCAACTAATACGTAATAATTTTTTTTTACAATACAATTGTTGAATATTCATTACTTTCTGAAAAGTGTATAAAAATAATACATAAATATATGTTTGTACTTAAAAATTTTTTTTAACAACCAGATGAATGAAATTTTTAAGATTCAGATAAAATTGGAGGGTTTGGAATTTGTCTCTTGTCTGTTTTTTTAATATTTTAGTATGATTATATTTCCTATTTTGTTCTAAGTACACACTGACATAATGACTATAGACAATATAGAAAGCTGTCAAGATATATCAAACAAACAGTAACAACGAACAAACAAGTGGCCACTAGTGGAGGGGGGTAAGGTTAGGGCGCGCGCCCCCCCCAGTTCTCATCGAGCCAGCGAAGAAGCAGCTTCGTAAGCGGCAACAGCAGGGACTTCGCCGTGGGGCACGTCCCCGCACATGGACACCACCATAAATTATCAGGTACAGTTCTAACAATGCATTTTCTTAAAATTACAAAAAAATAAAAATAAATAAATGTAAAAAAATATAATAATGGAAAAATCAACAACGCCGAAAAAGGTATGGTATCACGAAGATCTATTTTAAAAAATTATATATTTAAGAAATGTAAATAAAAATAAATAAATTCAACTTACATCTGAAGCTTCGCAATGAAATGACCTGCCAAAACAAAAAAAAATTGTTTAATGCATCAGTATTTTAACTAATAATAAAATAAAAATGCTATTGCACCATAGAAAAAGTTAATTAAAAAAAAATAAAAATATTCAAAAAGTAGTTAAACGTTTATAAAAGTGGATAAACATTTATAATTTTGCATTAGAAAGGAAGACTAAATAAGAAATTAATTGTTTTGTTAAATTAAACTAATTTCTAAAATATTTATGGAAATCAGTCGAAATTATGATCTGAGCTTTTTCTATGGTGGTTAATAATAATAAGAACACAAAGAAAGAAAGATTAAAATCATCCAATGAATTCATAGAATACCAACATTAATTAAATAATTCAAACCACAATTTGGCTGGATTCAATTTTTTTGATTGACCTCAAATATATATTACAAGTATTAATAAAGATCAATAAGATATTTTTATAGTCTTCTTGGTTCATTACACTACAATGCTCAAAACTACATGAAACATTAAAATAAAATTATATCTATTTCTGCCCATGGTTAAAAAAAAAATGTAGGGAATGGATACACATTTTTTTCTGTTTCGATATTAAGTAAGTTCTAAATCAAGGTAAGCCCTGGAAATGTACCAAATCCACCATTTTATTGACCCATAACCTTGTATACGAAACTTTACCCCCTCCCTCTCCATCCGATTTCAAAATTATCTTAATCAATGTCATAACAGTATCGAAAAATGTTTAGCATGACTATAACTTCTCAATATATAATTAATAAATATATGAAAATGTATTATTATAAATAGTAATAAATACCGTTCTTCGTTTATGAAAAAAAATTAATAGTACTGTATTAACAATTAGCAAATGAAATATATAACTATGACTGTGAACTTCTGAAATATTTTGAAATAATGTGATGTGACCACAATTCCAATTTTATTGGAAAAAATAAATTATTAGAACAGTCAAAGTATAGCACTTCATTCAGCACAGTATTTAAATAATCAAATATAATTATAGTGTATGAATCTACAATGGAAAAGAAATATATAAATAAACATTTATATTAATATAAACTGAAATCAATTAAGATTTTATGAATGTTAATAAAAATAAAGTGAACTTATGGTTGGAAATATTTTTAAAACACTTGCTTTGTACTAGAAAATTATTTAAAACAATAGTTTTAGGAATAAGTATATACTTTTTATAAATTATCATGAAATATAATAATTGCTTCTTGGAATAAAATCACATTAATATATGTAAAGATAAAATAATTTGTGCAAGAGTATGTCTTAATGACTTTCAAACATAAATGAATCCTCCATTTTGTTGAGCTGTTGTATATATAGCAGCCCTTACTGAACAATCTACCTCCTTGTTGAATGAATATTTATGTTCCCCTTTTTTTGGAAACATTACAAGATTCCTAATATAAAAATATTCCTATTACACTCTGGCAATAAAGAGTTCAAGAGGAACTAAATTAAATTCTTTAGTCTATCATTTTATATATGCACTGTGCATACTGGAGACTAATCGATGTTAAGAATAGATAAATTAAATGGTTAAGAATTTGTTTGGGCTTATTAAACATTCCAAGCTTTGAGCAACAAAAAACCTTATGAGTATGGTTTATCGATAGCTTAATTTAATAGTAACATTCAATAAAATAAAAATAATAAAATAGAGCGGAACAATAATGAATATAAGTAAAGTTTATTTTGTTTTAATATCATAAGATTAATAAAAAAAATTAATAACGCTTAAAGTTAACACATATTCGTCCGGGAATTTTTCGCACCATAAAATTCCGGGATTTTTTGACATTGTCTGTAGAAACGAAATAGTAAATATGTAAGCACCGTAACTTGTTAATAATCACATATTTTACTGTAAAATTTTGGATTATGCATATTTAAATTTGTCTTAATTTATATTTTTTTTTTGCTTTTTAATGTTAAACAAAAAGTAAACCCCCCAAAAAAGTTTAAATGAATTACTGAAAATACAAGATTATTATTCTCTTTTTTATTTGATGAAGTAAATTATTTTCGTACCTCTAATTTTATAAATGATTAATATTTCTTCCGTGAATAGTACTGTCTAAAATGTTTGCGAAATGACAAATTTTCGTCATTTGGCTATTGGCGATTGCTTGCGAAATGACGAATTTTTTTCATGAAGACGAATATGTGTTGAATGTCATTAGATCAAAGAATCGCCGTGTTTAATTATTCCCAGAAGTTATAAAATACATATATTAAGTTTTATGGAACAATTTGAATTCATTTGTAATTGATAAAGTAATAAAAATGAAAGTATATTTTATAAATAATGGAGCCCTAGTCTATTTGGGGCAAAATCATAAAAAGCTATAAAGAATTAAATTTAACTGTTCAAATTAAAGTTTATTTAGAAAGCGATGATCAGGTGTTTGAAATTAAATTTCATATTGCATTATTTTCCGTATTTTTTTTTTGTTTTTGTCAATAAATAATTACCTGATATAGCTGATGAACAATTTTTTTGAAAGCCTAGACCAATGACGCTGAACCAAGTTGTCATATAAATTAATTAGACTAATTTAAAGTATTAATTATTTTACAGATAATCAATTAATTGATTTCACATGATTTTAATATTGCAAGTTATATGTTTTTCTTGATAACTATTTATTTAAAAAATAAGGTAATTTTAGAGTAGATATTATAATGAATATCTTTTAAATATGATAAATTTAATTTAAAATATCAATCTGTGATATATAATTGTCTTTTAATTATTCATGAAATGCTTTCAATTTCCACCGAGTGTTAGGATTGATATAATTTCATTGATTCAATACTACATTTTATATCTATGGAATTTTATATTACATTTTTACAAAACTTTCGCCTATTTTTTGGTCGGATGAGACATCTAAACCTGAATTGGTTGTTATTAAAAAAAAAATAAATCGTACATTCCTGTTGAAAATTTGGATTCAAAAAATTTAAACATCCTCAATACTCACTCTTTCAATATATCACATCAATAAATGAAAGTCAATATCTAACGTGGTATTGACACACATAACCTGATTTTGAATAGAAATTAATTCTTGTTTAAGTAGAGTAATAATGTGGGATAAATAATAAAACTATCTGATAGCAACAATTTCGTAAATATTATGTGGCAGTAAGTATACATACTATATATTTTATATAAAGGTACATAAGGAGAAGAAAAATTGTCATATCGACCATGGAAACAGGAACAAGTATTTTCATGAATTGCTGGCGATGATTATTTTTTATGACTATTATGCTAGGTATTAACTTTTTTTTAATCTTTAGCTTTTCAAATGTTATTGGTTTACTACATTTTTTCAAGTTGTTTTTCTACCTGAGAAAATGTTTCTACTACTCTTTCTTCTAGTCATTTATCAAAATCTTTTATTGTTTATAATTATTCGCTTTTATTGCAAAATAAATTTTTGTTACATACCTTAATATAACAAAACCGCACAGTTTATGATTTCGAGCAATAAGAGGTAATTAATTATTTAAATTGAACTAAATGAAAAATACTTTAGATAATATTATATAATGTAATATATCTTATAATGCCGTAAGGCAAACAAAGATATATTATATTTAGTGTATATATTCCTAGCTTTAAGTTGTATATAATTGTAAATGTTAAAATAAATAAAAATTAGGAGGTAAGA
>NW_027106871.1:1910702-1916314 GCF_000696795.3 Halyomorpha halys | reverse complement strand
AAAAAGCTTTTAAGCTTTTCAAACTATTTCAATGAGGAAAAGGTTGACTTTTAATTTTATACATTAATGTTCAATCAAAATCGTTTGAGAAAATTAAAATAAAATGGTAAAGCCTTTTAAAATTCATGATATAAAGTGCCACTTTAGATGAGTTGATTTTAGCGAAAATTTGGTGTAACATTTGTGTTACATAATGTACCTACGTGATTTCAGATTCGTATATAATTTCGGTTTTAAGTTTGGATTATGACATAGCAGATTAGACTCTAAAGATTCTTAAAATCTTTTCCCATCATATAATTTTTCAATTCTTTTTATCGTATATTATATATTGAAGTAAATACAAGTGATAAACAAATAATCTTGCATTAAAGAGAAAAACTGCTAAATTGAGTTTATTTCTTATTTTTTTGTGACCGGATCGGGCTGGTTGTCCTTACATGTTCATAATAACGGTTTTTGTTTAGCAGTTGATAATGGATGAGGTACAGTCTCGTGTACGAGAGACCAACTGTCTATAATTTTATAATTATTGAAAAAATTATAAAGAATAAAGATAAATTAATAAAAATAACAAATGATATAGAACTGTAAAATTAATAAAAAATAATTTAATTATACTTAAAAAATAATGATAGTAATGATTAAAATAAATGAATATAGAGCTGATGTCTTGTTATAGACTGGGCTTCAGTTTTCGCTATAAGGTTAAATTGCTTACTGAAACAGCACCTTTAAATGCTAAAGGTTTAAATTAAAGTAACTTGGAGTGGAATTTTGTAAACCATTTTTAATAAAATCATCTATTTATTCCCATTGACTATTTGTCACCAACCAGAGAGAATCACCTTCGATTCTTTGTTTGGTTTTGGAATAATGATAATTTTTTTTTTTGTAAAGTATTCTTCTTCGCAGACTTCACTAACGTACATCAGTAATGCCCTTACTATTGTTTTGTGAGTGAGAATAGTAGTAAACAGTTTTAATCTAGATTTTTTATTGATGATAGGATACAGCATTGATAATCTTGCATAGATTCGAATTAATCGATTCAAAGGTTGTATTGGTAAGGAGCTTTCAACCTAATTATATTGATTATGTGATTCGAAGTTCGAAGCTCCATTGAAATTTTTACCTTAATTTAAGTTTCATATTGAAATAAAGTTGAATATTATTTCAGTTTCTAAATAATTCACCAATGTTTAAACTAGTGTCAGCTACCTCATGAAGACTTATTATCATGCTCATGTTTAAGGGTATACCTGATCCGTGAAGATTCTAGATGCGTATGAGGTACTAAATTCTCCATTAGATTTGAGAATTTTTTAAAAGACATTAATCCTCAGGAGGTAGCGATCAATACGGCGAGATAATACTTTACTTAATTACGACAAACTGAACCGAGGGACGCTATTTATTTATTTCAGGAACAATAACATTTGACTAACCCCCCCCCCCATTCCATCGTTTTTTTTTAGAGCGGGACTGATCGAGGAAAAAATGGAATGATTGGAACCTTTTATTGTTTCTTTTTCCTCTTTGATAACCCTCGGGCGGTTGATTGCTACGGGGTTCTTCTTCTTCGCCCTAGTAGTGAATTAGGTAAAAATCAAAAAGTCAAATATAACATTTAGAAAAACGGTGTAAGTATGGTAGTTTAATTATAGAGACGCCATTTCTTAAAACTTGGAGTTATTTCAGTCCATGGTGCCTTCAAAACAATCAACAATTTAATGACAAAACAGTGCTTCTTAATTGAAAATTAGAGTTTAATGTAGAGTTTTTTTTTTGTAATAAGTGATAAAGTCTGATCGACAACAAATAATGTTATCTTTTACCGCAATGCAGGGATCTAAATGAGACCGGACCGGTATCATCGGCTCCTCCACCGAGCACTCAGTGAAAAAAGTCAAGTCAAATTTTGATTTTCATTATAAAAAGGAATTGCATAATCTTTTTAAGCATACAATTTGCTGTAAATAGATACCGTATACAATTTTGCTAAAGGATTTTTGAAAAAAAAAAAAATCATGTCAGTCAAAAACACACATTTTGCTCGCTTAGATTTTTCCAGACTTTTATAATGTCAAAAAAATACCAAAAAAAACACCGTATCCATGGGGACTAGTTCTAGGTAACATCCATTTTTTTTTTCTTGAATTTCTCTCCTGCTAGTGTCCATTTCTAGGTTATGCTAATAGAAAATGTATGATTAAAGCAGTAAATTAATAAATTGTAGGTTAAATGAATATATATTATGCCGAGAGAGAGAGTAGAGACTGGAATAGCGATAGGAAGAATGGAAGAGACTGAGAAAGGGAAAGAAAAAGGGAGAAGAAGAGAGAGCTGGGTGATTTCATATAATCACTGTTAAGACAGAAAGGGGCAGCGCATGGACATGGAACATTGAAGACAGGAGATACTTAGAAAAAAAAATAGAAATGTAGAAATGAGTTAGTAGTTTTTTCATCAGAAGCAGAAAAAAAAATCAAGAAATTAAAAAAAAATAGGTCTTATATTAACCAAACGTGAGATAAAAGGACTGTAAGAGGATTATCATTAGGAAAGCTAGTGAGTAGTTTTCTATAAAAATCTCTATGTCTTCGTTTGGGAGCTCCCACCTTTCCGCCGTGATACAGTTAATATTACAATTAAAAATATTTTTGCACTTTAATTATATTGATATTGTTGTGTGCTAAGTAAAGTAATAAAATAACGTTAATCTATATGAAAATGGCCCATTCCCACATTTATTATCCTAGAGAATTGCAGAAAATAAACTTTGACAATTTGGTATAATTAAAGCATCCAGGCAAACATATGCCATCGTTGTTGACCCCGCCTTCAGCGGAACCGGCAACCATTCTTATAATGTCATCCCGGCAAAACAAGAAAATGAAATAGCCGGTATATGTATATATATATATATTTGTAAATGCCTTCTTCTTTGCTCCAGGAGGTGAGAAAAAAAAAAAAAAAAGGTATAATTATAAAACACCTTTCTGCCAAAAATTTTCAAGTTGTACTAACAACTGAATCTCAACTATGAATAAAGAAAAAAGAGTTAATTGATGAGTTATAAATTTAAAGTAGAACTCGTGAAACGTGGTCATTTTTTATAATTATTATGAATGAAGTTATAAACATTAAAAAAAAAATTAACTTTATATACAAAAGTTTCAAAAATTATATTAACTTTTTAAGGCTTAGTTTCAAGATACCAATCAATTCCCCACCAAACTTTCTAAACAATAAACACACTAATGGATGAAGGTGGCATTTTTATAAAATATCATTTTATGATAAGGTTTGCCAGGAATCAATAGAATCAGTTCTTTAAATCAGTTGATCTTCCCACCAACGTTTGCACAACTAAATCTTTATCAGAGCAGTACTTTCTGTCATTACCAACAGATGCCCTTCTATGCGTAGTTGATACGACTTGGAGAATATCTGTTTGCTTCATTGGCTCATCTTCGGGTTCTGAAGGACACGGATGTGACTTTATTTAAGATTTATAATTGTTTTAAATAAATTTAAATTATAGAACATATAAGTTGAACGACTTTTGGTTACGATACCATTAGGTTTTGTTCAGAATAGTGACATTCAAAATCAGATCCTAATTACCAGAATACTAATTATTAGATCATGATCTCAACCCGGGTTATTTTTTTTAATCGCTGATCCCTCAATAAAAAACAAAATAAAATCAAACGTTTTTTTAAGTAACCATAAGCTCGTTAAGATTAATGAAATTTTTTTTTTAGCTATAAATCTAGATTATATCGAACAACTTAAAATATATGTATTTATATCCAAAACTTGATGTTCCTGGAAATAGGTGGGGATCATATTGCCGAATACCAGTTTTTTTGTGTTTTTATAAATGATTATTTTAATTATGTTCCTATGCTTCACTCTAAACAAAACATAAACAGGAGGAATCTCATCTTGGCTAATTAAAAAAAAATACAAACTTTTTAAAATTTGAGATTTTTTTGAAGATAGGTACTGATATTGTGTATTGAAATTTTATTGATGGGATATAAAATGTGAAAAATCATCCCACAAATATAAAAAACTTTTATATATATTTAATAATATATTACTCCTAAAACATATTGAGTTCTTTCTGAGTGCTAAGTATTTTTTTAATTATTTTTTTTTTAGTTATACGATTATTCATTTGTAATATACGTTATTTATGTACTAGATTCTATCAAACCACATGCCATATCTTATATATTATAATGTCGCAACTATAAAATATTGTGAAATTTACCTAAGTGTCTGATAGGCTATAAAATTCATTCACTGGGTGTTTTCAAATAGAAATAATTTTATTTACAAATATTGCCAGGGGAGCGAAGATAACCAACGTACTTATTTATCTTCCGCGCCCATAACATAATAGCACAATGAAGCTAATTTTAGTACTGCATCATTATGCTTCCCAGAGGTGAAATATCACATATAACTTTTTAATAATTCTACTAAACCATCTTTGATGTTTCATTTCACAGATGTACGATTAATTAAAATGTTTATTCTTTTTTGTATTTACTTATTGCAATTAACTATTGTAATTACATAAAAACACATTACGTTAGTTTGATGTAAGGTCAAAATTGAATGATACAGACACTACCCATAAAGAAACTACCCATTGGTATCACTCTAATCATATTTCTACACTAGGTCTCGAGGCCACCTTCTTTTCAGGCGCCTCGGAGGATTTTCAGGAATAGAAGAGGAAGCAAGGTTAGATACTAGAGGGTTTTAATGATTAGTTTTTATTCTTAATTAAAATTATTTTATTTTGATATATATATAAAATTATTTTGAAACTGTAGTCAATGCTAAATTAGATACTTTTTTTCGAATACAAGAAAAAAGGAGTATGATTCTCAATGAAAATAAAAATATTCGAAAAAACTTTCACGAGAGCAGCTGGGAACTTTGAAACTTATTTTCCGCAGAATGTACGTCAAAGAAAACAACTGCACTAACTTAAAAGTTTAGTTCGGAATTTATGACAAACGCGTTACACAAAGCATTTCAAATTTTTTTTAGGGGGGATTGGATGAAATTCTCAAATCTCTTTTGGAATGGGATGACATTTTTAAATCTCTGACTTCGAGTCTGAAAGCCCTGATGGAGCCCTGCAATGTGGGACGAAACGTTAGCTTACAATAAATAGTATAATCACTATTCGAGTTTATCTTCCTTTTAGTAAATCTCTTTTGCTTTATTTATTTTAAAACTTTATTTATTGATACACTAAAGAATATTACAACATAGGAAATTGCTATTACATTATTTTTATTTATTTATTGATAGATATTACAATCTGCCACACAGTTGTGGACAATAAGTAATAGTGATAAATGATCACATTCTTACTAAAATAAAATAAGAATGAAAAATAAATAAATAAATGAAAAAAAAAGTTCTTAAAAATAAATAAAATATATACAAACATAAGGATAAAGGAAATGAACATAATCAAACTATGTCTATGAAAAAAAAAATAAATAAAATAAAATAATGATAAAAATAAAAGAATCTATAGTCACATTTACAGTCTTCTATACAATATTTACAAAAAA
>NW_027106871.1:1906235-1910447 GCF_000696795.3 Halyomorpha halys | reverse complement strand
CCACTCTATCCTCCACATGAGAGGTAGAGCAGAGCTCAAAAGATCCCAGCGCATCCCTCTCGCCGCATCACTGGTAATGAGCCAGTGGAGGCTGAGCAAGTGCGCTAAAGCTGCAAACACTCTGTTTTATTAAGGTGAATTGTCGACTTCCATATTTTAATTGAACTAGTGACGTATTGTTTATTGTTTCATTTTTTCGTTCACTTACCTATCTACGGAATATATAGTAAGGAAAAATATTGTGATCGGGAAAAATTTCTAATTCTTTCGACGGAAATGTTTTGAGGTTTTTTGAGTCTTAGTGTTGCAAAATGGTCTGTTTGCGAACAGCTTAGATAGAAAATGAAAACTTGCATGAAACTAAAATTACCTATTGAAGTTTGGTATATACATGGGACGTGACAGGAATCTTTTTGTCTTAAATCGAACTAACGTAAGTGTAACTTTATAGATTTTTGCTTTTTTCGATTTTTGATCAAAAACAGCTTTAACGATTTTTATTAAACTTGTTGAATGAGTGAGCAATTGAGTGGTATTTTATATCAAATAGTTCTTATTCTCATTGCAATAGCCTAACAGGGCTTAAATGCCGAATTTTCAAAAATTCTTTCTGTAAAGTACTTTTAATTTTGTTTATTAGAACAAAATAAACAGTTCTTTATTATTAGCAATAATATAAAATATTAAACAACTTTATGAATAACTAAAGGAGAAATAAGAAAAAAGTCATAAATCGGATTAGAACGGGGAATGCCGAGACCGCAAAACATTCCCGATCGCATGACCGCTTCTTTACCTTTTGTTAAACAGTATTCTTGGCAGGAATAAAATTTATATTTTTTTATTCCCGTCTCGGGTCAACCTGGAAATAAGAACTTTTATAGGAACGGAATAATAAAATTATTTTGTTCATAATTTTTGTCTTCTGGGTGGGCTTTTGATTTTTTTTTTTTTTTTTAAATCACAAAAATAGCTATAACTTCAACAAAAATTCACTGATCTACACAAAACTTGGGGACGTGAGTAGCTTAGTAAGTGAAAATTACGTGATTTTTTTTTTATTGTATGTTAGCAAAATACGACATTATGAATTCTATCAATTGTTGAAAATGTTATTAAAACTATTGATTTTACTGGATAATAAACAGTAAGTTTTAAAGTTTAAAATCCGTAATTGAAAAATTGAGTAAGGACGGAAGGAGATATAACACTCTTTAAAATAAAAAAAATACAATGTACTCATAAATATACAAAATTAGAGACTTTCCATACACGTTGAATTAAATTAGTCTTGAATTGTATTCAATTCTCCTTTTTTAGTTTTAATTTGTTTATGAAAATTCAATGGGATATTTGAGAGGAAATGTTTCTTGTAGCTATCCCTATTGTTAGTCGAATTTTCAATGTTATTATTCTATGTAATTGTTTCTTAGGCTAACAAAAAGAAGATTCCACGTCAAAATGGAAATGAAATGAGATTTATGAAGGCTTTGTGATTTTTTAAATACAATTTTAGGGTTTACACAATTGCTTCTTTTGCTAAACAAGCTATAAGAGTTTTATGTAACAATAAGCATTTCTGAAAAGTAAATTATCTATTCAGAGAAAAATAAAATAGAGTAATAAATTTTCTTTATATAAACCATGCTGACGTATAAAACAAAATGTATTAAGGTTAGTTTGGCCTTTTTAAAAATAAAACAAACCGGCCTTGCTATGTTCAAGTTCTTATATCTCAAGAATAACTTTATAAAATAAACTGGTTTATTTGGTTTTATGTTTTTTGGAAATCAATTTTCTGCAGCTTCTTCTGAATAATAAGACTGGTTTTAAGAAACATTGTTTTGTTTTATTTTACCTTAAAATTGTTTTTGAAAAAAAAAATAGTAGGTTTATAAACAATGACTGAGTCTGAAATTCACGGTGAATATTTTAACAGTTTTACTTTAATGTATTATTTGTTCATTTTTTAGTTGTTATTTGCGATGAATAACTGAAAGGCTTACGCAATAGTTCTAGATTTAATTATGTAAAACTAATTAAAAAGAAAAAGCGGATAGGGTTGATAGTTTCTGAGAAGCAAGTATCAAAGGAAAAAAAAATATAATAGTATTCAGGAGACGCAAAGAATAAGGGGGTCCTAGTTATGCTGTTGTTTTCATTTAAACTTTTTTATCATTCAAATAACAAACCACTTTCAAAAATTGGTATCCTTTGACAATTTAATAATGAAATTATTTTGACGAAACTGATGAGTCATATTATTTTGCATGAGAATCGCCAATACAGTAATTTATAAATTATAATCCGTATATTTTAAAACATATTTAGATAACTTCCAATGATCTAAAAGTGATAGGACTTGTCTTAATATTTTCAGGAAGTATTCTTGTTTTATTTTTAGCCTTAAAAAAGGACGTATTCCTTCTAAATGTTAAACAAAATATACGTATAGTATGATACTATACTTCAGTATGTTTGATATTTTTCCTTTTATTCCAATAAAAATAGCTTAAAATTTCGCTGTATCTAAAAGTAACTTTAAATTAATTTCGGTCAACTTTTTTTTTTTTTTAATTATTTTAAGGCACCAACCAACCAATTCGGTGTTATTATTGCCTTAATTTCAGATTTTTTTTATTAGACTGTATCTCCCTAATATCCGAAATTTTTCAAAATGGTTGCTGTATATTTTAAGGTTTATTGCGGATAACTCCTAAAGTATTGAAGTAGACAAAATATCATTAAAAACTACCCATTACTGCATTTAACGAGCTCCGATCGGAGCCATAAAATAGTTTTTATGTTCAATAATTCCCGTGATATAATTGTTTTGAAAACATTTATTTTTCTCTTTAAAAAAGCGAAAAGAAAGGAAAAAAAATCAATATGTGAATTTATTTTGTAAATATCATAAAAACTGTTATCCTCAAGAGAATTGTCATAACATACTTTATAGCACATTTAACGATCTTCAATCTAAGGCCTAATAATAATTATTTTCATAGAAAAAGTATTTTTACTACCATTATTTTTTTCCAAAGAACTAAAAGTTAAAATTTTCGAATTATTTTTAAACATAAAATGTGGGTTAGGTGTT
This sequence comes from Halyomorpha halys, assembly GCF_000696795.3. Classification (NCBI taxonomy): domain Eukaryota; kingdom Metazoa; phylum Arthropoda; class Insecta; order Hemiptera; family Pentatomidae; genus Halyomorpha; species Halyomorpha halys. The sequence goes on along the minus strand of NW_027106871.1, from coordinate 1,907,347 downwards.
AAAAAAAACTGTCATCTCTAAAAAAGGCATTTTTGATAGGAATGTACGGGAGCAAAAAACAAAACAAAAAAAAAACGAAACTTTTAATGAGTAAACCTTTTACATTTGGTTATAAGAAACTTAATAAAGAAGAAAAGTAAACTACACTAGACATGCACTGGATGCTGGTACTATTATATTTTCAAAATGTATAATGATTCTTTGATTTTTAATTTCACTAACAAGATAAATTTTTAAACCACCCGTAATCTGACATAGTACAACCATGTATAGTAAATTATTTAATATCATCTTTTAGGAACAGTTTTTTACATTAGAACCCATTGAAATAAATTAGCTAACAGTTACTTCCAGGTTAAATTGTAATATTGTCTTTGTAGGATTCGAGGTTATTCAGTTCCTTTATTTAGTCAGGCTTTTTCCCTGAAGAAGAAGCAGGAATATCTAATTTTATTTAACCTGCTTCTTTCTCCGATTTTAACACTTGTCTTGATTTTACTGATGATAAAAAAGAAAAAAACGAACTCTGACGGCAGTGTAACAATTTTCTCCTCAGCTCTATAAAGGAAATTAGTGGTTTAAGTAACATAGGATTGATAATTGGTATGAAGAAATATATAAACAAGTATCCAAAATACAACCTTTATTATTTTATTATAGAGAACGAAGCGGATTAAAGTTCTTTTAGCTTCCCTTACTGACTCTGGAATTAATCAGGACAGGCCATCTTGGAATGAAGTCACGTAGAGCACTACCAACGATTTTCCCTGTACCTCGTTATTCCTATAAATAAATTTTACTAATTAGTGTTTAACTAATCAGTTAATATATGAACTAATTAGTAACAAATGAACTTTCTGGGAATTATCGTAAATTTTGTTGTATATATATCTATGTCATAATTTGTTATAATCAAGAAATATAGTGAATGACTTTGCTGAAATAATTATTAAATCTGAGTAATTAATCAGTAGAAACACTTATTTTAGTTAAATAACCTTTTTTCTTTCTTTTGGTTTATTTCGAAAAAAAAATGAAGCCTTATAGTTTGGAAATAGCAATTAATTAGATGTTTCTTACGTTCATTCATAAATATAGACGAAAAATCCCGA
>NW_027106871.1:1905746-1906185 GCF_000696795.3 Halyomorpha halys | reverse complement strand
AAAAAAAATGAAGCCTTATAGTTTGGAAATAGCAATTAATTAGATGTTTCTTACGTTCATTCATAAATATAGACGAAAAATCCCGAATTTTTAGATATTAAAATACTTTCTCAAAATAATACCAAAAAGGAAAAATAATAGAAAAAATGTAATTAAAATAGTATATATATATATATATATGATGCATTGGATTTTCAATAATGAATCTTTTTAATCGACCAAAAAAAAATTATAACTTCTTCTAGTTTTACGCTTCAAGATATTTCAAATTGAGAAACAAACCATCATTATTCATTTCATTTTTGTCACGTACTGGTATTATGGAAAACATTGTGTATTAATTTACAGCGTTTTATCTTCAATGCACCTTTTTATATTTTTTTTAACCAAGCATGTGGACAATTTTCCAAAAAAATTGTATTATCTATCCAATGCCTCT
>NW_027106871.1:1895018-1899204 GCF_000696795.3 Halyomorpha halys | reverse complement strand
TCTCGGGGCGACAGAGAAATAACCAGCGTTATCAATGCCTCAATTGAAAGGCATTCGCTAGGAGGTTTTCACCGTTACCCAATTACTCCTTAAACTATTTACTACTTTGAAACAATTTTAAATTCTACTTTCAGTAATATAAAATGAGGTGATTACAATGTTATGGCAGAAATAAATAAAAAAAAAAATACACCTTTCACATCCTTTAACAAGGTTGTTAACGATCGGTTGGACAACACATTGAATACACTTTCTGTATAACTGATATGTATTGTTGGTTTTGCCTTTATTTATAGACGGTGGCCTCCTTATTGCTAACAATGCCGTTTTATTGGATATAAGTTTATCGGTTGATATTATATATAAACATTAAATTAATTCTGTACCACTATAACCCGTGGCGGGTGAGTAATAACGTGATAAGCAGCAGTTAAGGACATTAGAGTGATCCTGGCCATCTGCTGAAGCACTTTGTCTTTTATTGGAATATAAAAGTAATTTTATATGTTTTTTTTAATGAGGTAATTTGTTCTACTGAGGTGATGGTTTGACAGAAATATCAAAATTCTTATTAAAAAAGGTCGTTATGTTTAGTAAAGACCAAATCATTTGATGTAAGATCAGAAAACTTTAAGTCATTAATTAAAGGGCCCTTACATCTCTGAATGTTCTAGAGGTTTGTCTGAAAGCTTTCAGTATTTAACAAAAGTTTTTGGTAAGGCAATACATTGTTTCACAGCTATATTTTATTCACTTAGTAATAAAATACCGTTATATCGTTAAGGCTAGTTCCCACCACTATCATATAAATACATGATTTTTTGTTCTATGTAAGTTTTATTTTCGTTTAAATCTGTGAGAATTTACCCCTAAGTGGCTGGGGAGGTCACTTAAACATAAACTCCCGCGTCTCCGGAAAAGTCACCGAAATACATCTATAAATTGTAACATGTATACTACGATAGTATGGCTCTCTATTTTGATAGTAGTTTGACTGTGAGTTTGTTTTGAATTTGTTTTAATTTTTTTTTTATTATTGAAGCGGAATTTTTAATAAATTTAATACTTCAGAACAAAGTCATTAGTCAAGTTGGAAGAATAATTCAATTGGACCACAAGTTTTTAAACCAATGTGAGGGTATACTGAAGTAATCATTGTATCTACAGATTGGACAGTGGTAAGTCCATTTTTCGTAATATTAGTGTATTATGATTACGTTAAGTAAAGACGCACTTTATAGAAGCTAATGACACATTTATTAAATATATGAATGAATGGCCAATGTCCTAAATCGATTATTCATATCGGGTAAAAATTGGAATGGAAAGTCTATCTGTCAAGTGAATTTCTATTTAATTAACACTTACATCAGTCAAGTTTTGAGTTCTCATTCACCTAAAAATTATATAAATGGGAAATTATTCCCACTGAGTAAATAATCCATGGTGATTATATAGAAAACCGGATGCGTTTTCAGAACTGTCGCGTTCATGCAAGTTGAATTTTTGAGTTGCATTCAATCAAATGGTAAACAGCTGGGATTTGTTCTTAAATATTCAGAGTAGAGAGGTGAATAAAAATTAACATGATGATCCAGGCTTGCGCTTTTTCCAAAATGGAATAAAAAATAAAACATATTGTCGTAAAATCGAATCAATAACTAAGCCTACAGGAATGTAACTGGTCTAATTTACCTTTGTACCCATGCCGTCAACATTTAATTTTATCAAGGACTGAATGATTTCAACAGGAATGCACCTGAATTGCTCAGCAAGGCATGTCGGTCATAGTTCAACTCGAACTAAGGACGAACAAGGAAATTGGTTATCATACGTCAGTTCCTTGAATAAATGTGTCATTTCATTACATATTACTATAAAAGTAATAATATTGGAAAATATAAGGGGAAGAGGTGATAGGAAAGGAGGGAGTTTCAAGTCCAAGCGCCCACACACTCGGAAAACATTCTGAAGATCATGTTTTGAGGATATTGCAACGTCACTTTTTGAATATTAAAATTTTAAATATGTAAAAACTGTTTTCTTTCTGAAAGATCACTGATTCACCGTTTGTATTATTAATAAATGGAACATGGTCCGGGCGCGATAAAAAAAAACAAAATAAATAAATTGTAATAACTAGTTTTATCTGAGCCTACGTTTCGCTCCACGTTGCAGGGCTTCGTCAGGACTAAACAAGATACAAACACTTAACAAACGCAAAAAGTAAATGGAAAATTAAAAGGGTATAGAATGACACGTGAAAATTAAATAAGAAAAATAAAAGATTATAAACAATAAATGTAAACGGAAATAGAAACAGATAAAAAGAAGAAAGTTCAAACTAAGAGATGAAAAAGAGGGATAAGAATAAAATCAAAAAAGAAAATTAACGAGACAGAATTCATACATGTTTTGACGGAAGTCAAAGTCAGAGTCAACCGTTTGTATTGGGAGGAGCGGGGATGGTAGTTAAGTACATTACATTAGATAATACATTTAAAATAAACCGTGTAGAAAATAAAGAGAATATTAAAATTAGGTGAACAATAAATGATAATATACATAATGGTGAGGAGAGAAGCAATATGTTACAAAAAAATTTATGATTGCTTAAAATTAATCTTTATGATTAATAACAAAATTATCAATCGTAAAGTCGATGGTTCTTTACTCTACGTTCTGCATTTCAGAGGCCCACTTTCTTGTCATACCTTTTATTTTCTAAATTCTCACCCCATGCTTAATTTAAGTATATTTTATAGTTACAATCCTTCCTTTTTCTTTTACATTTGTGTATCTTATTTTTAATTTATATTAATATGTTACAAGCTTAAGTATACTTAAATAAATTACATTATTATTAATTTTCTATTATATAATTTTACATACCTCTAATTCAGGTACCTGTATCCGTATTCATTTGGTATATTGTCTTTGTTTATCATTCATATATATTGTATCCCATTATTTTAACTTTATTTCTTCTTTGTTTCCTATCTGTGTACATTTTAACTTTTTTTTTTCGTTAAATATTTCTTCTCCCTCCCCCCATCATGTTTATTATCTTCTATTATCATCAATTTTTTTTCAAATGTAACGTACTTAACTACCATTCCCACTCTTCCCAATAAAAAGGGTCACTCTGTCACGTCATTTCTTCATTTTTTCTTGATTTTATGCTTATCCTTCTTTTTCATCTCTTAGTTAGTACTCTCTTTTATATTTCTTCTTTTTATCTGTTACTATTTCCCTTTTCGTTTATTGTTTATAACCTTTTATTTTTCTTATTTAATTTTTACGTTTCATTGTATTTTACACTTGTAATTTTCCATTTACTTTTTTACTTATATTAAGTGTTGTTGGTTCAAATAAAAATAGTTATAACTATTTGTTTTGTTTTTTTACCGCATCCAGACCGTATTCCATTTATTAAGTTGTTGTTTTTTTAAAAAGTAATGAAAACCGTGATAATATGAATAGATGAGTAAAGAAAAAATTGTGATAAAATGTTTTTATTTTTTCTGACTTCTCGTCATTACTTAAAATCTCTAGCCGAGTGGTCTTGAAAAATTTTTGAGCTTTTAGGTTTGAGCTATTCAATGAAGGAAACCTAGCGTGCTCTGACCGTTGAAACACTTACGATTTATCATCGTTTTGAACGCCTTAAGCCACGCGATCAAAACTGTCACAGCTACTGCTAATTTTAATAGTTAATAAAGCTTTTAGAAATTTTGGAATTAGAAAATTACATCATGGATTTGTTTGCTACATTAGGAAAAGATGTAATAAAGGCTATTACTTTTTGTGATAATGATTTTGTGAGTATAAATTTTTTTTTTTGCATAAGTAGTTTATCTGTTACTATCATATGTATATTATAGGGTTTTTAAACAAAGAAAAATAACATTTAGTAATATTATTTTCAATAATATCTAATATTTCTTTATATTGAAAAAAAAACACATTTAGTAATATCATTTTCAATAAATATTGAATATTTGTATAATCTTAATATTTATTAATTAATATAATCGAAAAAATGTATTAAGTAGATTAGTACTTTATACAGAAGTAAACATTTAATTATTATATAAATACATGATTTTTTGTTCTATGTAAGTTTTATTTTCGTTTAAATCTGTGAGAATTTACCCCTAAGTGGCTGGGGAGGTCACTTAAACAT
>NW_027106871.1:1888493-1894803 GCF_000696795.3 Halyomorpha halys | reverse complement strand
ATAATTTAATAACCTTTAATGCATATATTAATTTACAATAATCTGTCAGACTATTGTGGATATTGATTTTTTAAAATTAGATACCTTTAAAGAGCCTTTTAGTGTGTTTATTTGAAATTAGCCATATACAATTGTAATAGTAATAAAAATTTTGTAAATATAAACTAAGAAATAATTTAATAATTCGGTAATAAAAAAAATAAAGATAATAATTCCACAGTGAAAATACATTTCTAGTAATAACATTTATGTATGATATACTGTTGGAAAGCTATATATTTCAGAAGAATTAAATATCTAGCACATTGAAGTGTAGATTAACTGAATTAAAAAAAATGTATGTTCCTAGTATGTTATGACATTAGTAAGTTTTTACCTAAAGGAACAGTTTCACGGTTCTTAATATTTTATTAATGTCAAATAATGTTGGATAATGTACCAAAAACAAGCTCTACTAGTGGTATTATTAATAATAAAAGGTCAGTAAACTATGAAGAAAATTTTAATGTATATTATTTCTTAATGAAGAAAATAAACTCAAGTTAGTTTAACAGTCTTACTTAAAAGAAGAGACAATGTTCGCTTGAGTAAACAGAAGGGCTGTCACTAATCGTGACATTTTTATAAATGCATACCGTGGAAAATGTAATAAGCCCCCGTTATAACGAACTCATGGAACTAGAAAATCAGCAGTTTGTTATAATGAAGTTTATTATATTAGAATGACAACAAAAATGAGCAGGTTAATTACGTAGGTAGATATAAGCATTTTTTAAAAATATCATAATACGTATAATATTTTATTTATCACAACACTATATATTAAATACTGAACATAAATAGAATAGGCATCAGATACGAAATGAACGATGCATAAGTATTAATGAAACTACTCTTATGTACATTAAGTATGATAAAGAGAAATATTTAGCAAATAAAATAATTTTTAAGTACTTACTTACCTTTTTTTACGTACGTTTTTTAAAATATATTTTTAACCAAATAAGAAATTAAAAACATTGTTATAGAAGTTTTTTAAAAAGTTTTATAAAAGGCACTGAACTGAAAAATTCTGATAAGCAAACATTATGAAAAGATGGGAAAGCTTAATTAAGGAAATTCATAGAACGGGAAAAAGCGTTCCAAGGTAACAAGTGAACCGTACTTGGTGAGAGGAACTGATAATAAAATTCAAAACAATTATTTATTTCAGTTTTGTAGTTTTCCTTGTCAGGGCAATTCCAAGAAAAGCAAGAGAAAATAATTTCCAATTAACAATTATAAGGGATCCTTCGCAGAACCGGAGCCAATAGGTCACCAGAATGCAATAAAATTCCAAGGAAATTAATAATTAACTTACTGAATTTGTGTTTTTCTTGTTGAATAACGAGGTATTTTTATAACCCATAAAATCGTTTTATATTCCATCCGCTCCAGAAACCCGCAAAGACTGGGAATGAACCGTCCTACTATCGTATTATGATCTTGTACATAAGAAAATTCTGTTCTCAAAATGAAGTATATCCACCAGAGCAAGTTGGATTTTGAACCCAATCAAGTTCAGAACATTCTTTAGCCAGATTACAAAACAAGATACGACTAAATTTCATAGAAACATGGCAAAACTTATGATAGTCCTTCACCGAACCAAAGCATTTGATTTCATGACATGTCGACCACCTTGCCAACAGTTACTCGAAATGTAACGCTAAATTTATATTTAATCATTAAAACAAAGTGACTGATATTTGGCAACCAAAGTTTCCGAAGATTTATCAGGTCGCATTTTCTTTGATGGAGTTCCAAAAAGCTCGATCATGTTTCCAGTATTGTTTTTTATTTATACTGAAATAATTTTTGGAAGAATACCAGAATATATGGTATTGCCGTTAGAAGTATAGCCATAAATGCAAGTAAGATAGTAAAACAATCGGAAAACGCTTAGCAGAAGAACTGAAAAAATGCAGATAAACGAAAGAATGTAGTTCTCTTCGTTTCGAATAGGGAAGAAGAAATTCTGAAATAACTTTAAAATAAATAACATAGCAAAATTATCCAAGAATGTAACCTACGTGGGTCTAACCTTCGATAGACATCTAAAATGTTCGGTACCAATAAGTAAATAGGATCAAAAGTGTATGAAGTATACGTTCAACCGCATGGTAAGACACACTTCACTTTTGGTTAGCTGGTTGGGTTGGAGTGGACTGTATAATTGAAAATGAACATAATTAAATGTAATAAATAAAATTCTATTATTTTATGTTACAAATAGTGTAGTGGGTGGCCGAAAGAAAACATTATGATTAGATTGTTAGTAGAATTTTGTATGACTGGGCTATGGAAATCGTAGATGCTACATTGATTGACTATACCTAACATTGAGGTGGTTGATGATGATGTGGATGTTAACTATTGCTATGTGGACTTACTTCTCTCTTCTTCCCTCCCCCCGCATCTCCAAGCCTCTCCTCCCTCTCCTGCTGGGAACCACTGAAGTAACTCTACTCACTCATGGAAGATATTGCTGATCACTGAACAAAAATAAAGGATGGACGCTTCTCTGGTTGAAGACAAGATGGCTATCTAACACTCATCTAGTCTTCTTCTCTTGCCACCAAGAGCGCTGGAGGAGGTGAGATTTGGCTGTTAGCCACATGGGGCGCTACTAATCTACAAGGCAGTAATAATATACACGCCAGCCTTTCCGATTCAACCTTATCGTTGCCGCAGGTTACCGGAACAATAAGACTAAAAGTAAATAGACTATTGCTATTAGCTACCAACTAACATTGACTTTGAAGTTGTTAATTTATAATTGTATATTATGATCGAGATAATTATATGGCGCACCTCTGTTCTCCCATCAATTACTAAATCAACAGAAAATAGTTTACTATTATTTTAAAATATTCTGTTAAGAAAAACCGTGAATGAACATTTATAAGAAAATATAAAACGTCTATGTTCCATAGGGACACATAATTGCTAAAAATAAAGGATTTTTCTACTGAAAGACGTTAATTCATACTTTACTTAACTTACGCATTCAGGAGTCACTCAAAGATGGCAAAAGTTAAGTGCTAGTTAAATTTTCGTTTTAGGTTTGGTATAAGTTTGTAGAAAAGAAGGCAATTAATTTGAAAATACCCGTAATTAACATAAATTATGTTATGTAGCCTCCATCAAACGCTATGTGTTGTAAATGGACAATTACAGGTAAACATAATTATCAGAAGAAAATCAAGACTATCATGAAAAGATAAATTGTTATATTATATTATTTTTTGATGCCTTTCATGTTCGATGTTATTTCGTTTTATCGAAAGAGATTTTGGAAATTCAAAGTATTATTCTGGGAGATTTGATTTTAACCAAAATAATAAATAGAACTACATTATATTCACATACATTCATTCTATCTAAATGAGTTCGTAGTTGCTAAGTTTTAATGTAGTATGAAAGCAACCTAAGCTTTTCGAAAAATAAAGTATTGGCACGAAGAAATGTTCGTCAAACGGATAATTTAGGCAGGAACACAAGGAAGGCTTGCGTGACCTGCATCAGTCAAAAATAATTGAGGATATAGAACCGCGGGCACTGAAATAAACACATGGAATAAAAAATACTTGGAATTGGTAAGCAACGTATCAGTAGTAACATTATCATTGTTGAATCTAAGGTAATAATTCCAGGTAGACTGCGAAATAAATGGTGCAATTAGTTTATATCTGGCCATGAAACTTTTAGGTTTTTGAAAAGATCAGCAGAGGAATGAGGTTTGCAACAGAAATGCTCCAAGTGACATTTAACCCTTGGGGCATTTGTAGTCCAAAGAGTTGATTCGGTCTTTAACAAACTTGGAATTACAGCGATGCCGATTTGAATACGGCCTGAGTGGTCGAATTTTGTGGCGGCTCCACGTATTGAAAATTTGACCCTCCACCATTGTTAGAATAGGTTGACTACCTGTAAATAAGACCCTACCGTGAGTCAGAAATGGCCAGGCAGGGGTTTTTAAAAAAATAATGTGACATTTAACATATATATTGCATTACTATGTCTTGAATAAAAAAAGTAATTTACACATATCAGTTCAGCGGGGTGTCTTTACTGATTTTAAAGATTTAGTTTAAAAATTCAGATATTTGTAGGAACGTTTTTCCAGAGAAGAATTTAATCAACATGCGCCATTGTGGACTGAAACCAATGATGTAATACTATTCTATACCTTGATATTAAATGTTAATTATATGAATTAAACATAAACAACAACCTATTGTCAATCCTAATTGTTGTCCTGAATAAACTGCGTAATTAAAATATATTCTCTTGTTTAAGATGTTTGCACAAATGAAAGTTTAGCACCACTAAAAATTACTTGATTGGGTGTTTGATGAAAAAAAATTAACGTTTGGAATCGATGGTATCGGATGAGGTATTTTCAGGACGCCCAAGGTTACATCTAAAAATGGTTAATCAGATCCGTTTGCCTGACTCTAATGTCAACGTTTCTCCAATGCATTTCGTGTATTGGAAATTGGAAGTCAACAGAATCTTCCGAATCACATCCTCCTCTCCTAAATTGAATGATATGACATATATATATTTATAAGACCTCTAGAATACCAAAGAAACCGAATTACTAAATTCATGATACTATAAAGAAACTGAGCAATGGTCACAAAAAGTGCTTAATACATGTTATATTTTTTAATTTTAAAATTAATTCATGATAAAGTTTTCGTTCCATTTATATAGACTATCTGTGATGGTTTTATAAAATAAAATTTTATTCATTTTCATAAAAGTTTTTCATTTTCATTGAGTGAAGTTATTAGCTATAAAATAGATATAAAGAGTTATTTATTGTTTTATTGCACACCAGGAATAATTATTTTTACAAGTGTTGTTATTTAGTTCTGTGCTGCATTTTATGGTTATGGGCTCTAAATATCCTTTTAAGTTTATACCTGGAACTTTTTAAAACAGAATAACCATATTTTATAAATGAAAAATTTTTGTTCAATTTCAACATGATTTCGAGTAATATTTTCCTGCTGATCTAATTACATCAGGAGAGATATTAATTTCATATTGTAAATACAACCATATATAACAATTTCCCAGGATTTTAAACTACCTTTAAAACTTATACAATATAACAATGTGATGGCGTTTCGGACTCTCCTTCATTTTCGAATCTTTATCTAAAATCTTAAACGAAGTTATCAAAAATCGGAATTTACATATAAATATTAGGCGCATTAAAATAGCACATGGTACAACTGATTAGCAGTGTGGGTCTTGCCTGCATGAGTAGAGAGGGGTTGCTTCCAGAGTACTTCTTATAGCGGAATTGTCTCTTAGAGTCATTAGGTATGTAAAAAGAGCAAATTCAAAACATGGCGTAACTTTTTTTTTTATTGTGTATTTTCTTTTGAATGTTCAATAATTGTAATAAGTTTTACTTTTTAAAATACATTCATGAATGTTTTGGGTTCTAAAAAAACATGAACAAGTTTTTCATTCAAATATAATTTTCCTGGCCAGGTAAGTACAAAATTTAGCCCAATGAAAGCCCAAAGACAACATTGGCGACATTTTTTTCAACCAGTTAATTATTTATTAATTATTACATAATCTAGTGAAATGTGGTTAATATTAGTTGTTTTCATATCTAAATATTTTTCCAAGAACCAACAATATGCACAAAAAATGTGTCTTATCTTGAGAAAAGTCCTCGGAATATATTTGACGTAAGGTTATATTTGAAGTTACACCATAAAGTAGTTTATAATGAACATTTCTGCAAGTGTAGTACTTTTCGAGAGTAGAGTTTTCTCTACTAATAACTTATTAAGATTTCTCGATATTAAGATAATTAAGGACAATAGTAGTAGATTAAAAACTAAATAGGCGAAAAAAGATAATTGTACATAGATACTTTATGATTATATAATAAAATAATATAATAATGTATAAAATACATATTGAAGGAAAAAGTACCCCCCTATTTGAAGAAGCAACTTACATCAAAGAAGATTCTATATTAGTAATTAGTATCCAATCACGGAATATAAAGGACAATATTTTCCTGAAATGGCTCTGCCCGGTGGTATAACAAACTTCCTAATCCGCTAATATTTACTGCTTTATTAGGAACAAGTTGTAGTACTAAATAAAATTCTGAAGTTTCTTGGTACAAATACTTTTTTTTTTTTTTTTTATTTTTTATTTATTTATTTGTTGATATTTACAACTGTATAAAAAAATACAACCAGTAAATTTGATCATAATGACATATGAT
>NW_027106871.1:1885897-1888443 GCF_000696795.3 Halyomorpha halys | reverse complement strand
CTAATAAGATAAAGCCTGTTTTCTTTAACTCGAACTGATTTATGTTTTCAGAAAATAGGTCGATGAGTAGTAAATTTGTAAATAAGTTATATAACTATACATAACTTTTTTGGTCATCCTTTATCAGCTAAGTTATGAATGTACTGTCTTCAGTTTAATTTACCGTTTTTAACGAACACGGTTAGTGCTCATTTTTGAGATGTTAAAGTACTTTAGTATGTTTAGTTCACTCACTCTGTGGGGGAAGTTTATGGGCCATTCTCTGGATCGTTATTTTTCACTGCCCCGCAAGACTTAACTTAATACTAAAACTAACTTCAAAATCAATATCTCTAGTGAATTTGACTTTGATGAACTCAGAAAAGTTTATCCATACAGTAAACTGTAGAGGATTAGACTTATGATTTTTTTTTCAGAACTCCTTTTATCTCTGAAATAAAACGTAATACAGATTTTTATTTAGCAAGGAATTGCCAGAACACAGGAAACACTATACATACAGATATATGTTACAATAACTGTAAATAGCTCAAAGGGAATAGAATATACAAGGGTTTCTTTTATAAAAAAATATACAATACCTAGAAAACTAATCACTACTTCTTAAGATTTTTTTCTGACCTCCTAGAGAAAAAAAATAAAAACAAACAAATAAATAAACAAATATATATACAAATGAAATTATATGTACATATAATCAGCACTTTTTAAGAAATATTTTAACATGTTTTTATTATCCTAAAAATAATTTATAATCTCGGGAATGTACGCTATCTCTAGTCAGTTAACTTGAATAAAACTACATTTATTAAATTATTCGTAATAAAATTTAAGTATTTATTATCTAGAATATGTGAATGATGTATATAAAAAACAAAACAAGTTATAATGATTTGAATATTTCCAAGCTATAAACGTATACCCGAAACTACGTTTTTCTCTTGGCCAATTTTGTTTAGCCTTACGACCGTCCCCGTAACTGCTTATTTTAATAATTCACCACTATAATTAATCTAGATGTACAAACCTACCAACGGTAAGGAGTGAAACTTTTGTATATAAGAAGTAAATCGCTTTGTCGACTTACTAAATTAGAGAACTAACAATAACTTATTTATGATGAATGGAATATGGTCCGGGTGCGGTAAAAAAAAAACTCAAATAGTAGAAAATTATACTATTTTATTAAACCAACGTTTCGCCCCACGTTGCAGGGCTTCGTCAGGGCTGTTTTGAAGGCAGTCAAAAACAAAGTGAAAATAACTTATTTAATATATTTTTTGTGGCATCTGCATTAAAATGAATTTAAATACATTAACTTATTACGTTGCATAAATTTATATTGTACAAATTGACTCATTTCCTTACTTTTTTAAAATTTAGTTTTTCTTTCAAACATTTAACTAGACTCTCATTATAAACTGATCTATTCAACATACAAAAGTTTTTATTTATCAAGTCTCTTGTCATGTTTATTCAGGTATGATAAAGCACTTCGCTTAATTAACACATTTGATATTAGACAGAAATTAGTTGGTATCTTTCTACCTTTTACAGTACATTCCTTAGGAGAAAATATAACTAACTCACTTAAGTCTACTATTAGCGATACGTAAAGAAAAGAGAACAAGAATTATAAATGACTTTATTTAACAAGTTTATCTAACATATATAATTTGGTAAACAACTTGAATATTGGGATAAATATTTGGTGCCATTTAACTGCGAAAAATCTTTTTGACATTATTACTGGATTCCAGAAGGATGCAAACAGCTCCAAATTGGTGTGCCGATCAGGTTGTGAGTCAACAAAAAATCTTGATGATTTTTATGAATAGGGTTTTCCCCTAAATGTAGTCAGCTAACCTATCGACATAGTGTTGATTGGCCACTACCGATTTTACTATAATTTTTCAAAGCTTTAGACAAGAATGATGAATCTTTCATATACATCTATAAGACATTCCCTTGTCTTAGTGTGAAAAAACTGAAAGAAGATATCTTTGACGGACCTCAAATCCGTAATACCATAAACTATAATTATTTTCTAAACTCTGTGAGTCAAATAGGATTGTAAGCATAAAGAAGCAATTTTCAAGCCGTCAAATATTATTTGGGGAACCACAAAGCCCTAAACTATTCAAATATTGTTACCACGATGCTTTTGAATTTCGAGAAACAGTAGGAAGCATACGAGGACAAGAGTGCAGTTTTTGGAAAATTTGTACAAATTTTCCAACAACTTCGATGATTTCAGTGAAGAACAGGAGTGATTCCACCAAGATAATGAAAAAGAGATATCAATGTCAATGGGACAGACTGTTGATGTATCTTAGATTTTTATGACTAAACCTGTATTGTTATTACCAATCAATAGAACAATTCTAAAAAAATAATTGCTACTACTTTTGAATCAAGTAAACGTTAATTACCGTTAAAAGAAAACGCTAAAAGACTAAAAATGTTTTTTTAATAATAAGAACACCTGTTGAACAGATTCGATACTTAGGACTCCATCTTGACAAGAGACTTACTTGGAATCCACA
>NW_027106871.1:1884354-1885316 GCF_000696795.3 Halyomorpha halys | reverse complement strand
AAAAAAATAGATTAGGAACTGTAGCTTCATAGGGATTAAATGAATTATTTCAATCGCAATACCTACAAGTAGCTGAGGTTATGACCAGCTTCTTGAAGCGGTCTATCACCAAAATAAAAAAAAAATGCATGTGAGAGATTGTAACGTCGTCGTTACAACACAAGTAAATGTATAGATACTTTTTTTGATGGAGTTTAAAATATTTTTAACACTGATGAAATTTCTCTTGTAGCCTATTCTTAAAATGTATAAGTATCACTGCTAGTTATTTTTTTCTCTACTATTTGTAATATTTTGCTTAATATACTTGCTCGTATAGTTATTTGAAGGCTTAAAGTAGGCCTGAACAATATTCAATTTTTTTTTTAAATTTAAATGTTTACGTAGCCAACCACAAAAACATAAATTTTAATTTTTCCTTTATTTATTTTTTAACCCTCAATACATTAAAAAAACTATCTGAAGAATTATAATAGTATTCAAACAAAAACTATCTTCATTTAGGTCAACAAATGCAATTTTAGTAATATAAACAAAGTGACAGTTTTCGGTATTTAGCATTATTATACTTTTCTTGATCAGTTATGTGGTTGTAGATGTAGTAATGCTTCTTTTGGACAATCCGAAGATAATTATCTTTAGCACCTTTTTCTTTTAAATTCTAATAAATGTTTAAGTGTAAGTACTTACTTCTTAACCGTGGAAGGTATAATTAATATGCAGCATAGTCATTTAAATGATATTAGCTTATTTTCCTGATAATTGTCTTGTATAAGTGACTAGTTTTATCAATTATCTTTATGAATATTGATTTTCCCTAATGAATAATTAAATTAATTAATATATTATACTCGAATATTGAGCATTACTATAAATGTTAAACGTTTTCGATAATAGTACAAGAGCCCAAGAGGAGAAAAAAGGCAGTTATTTCACCTTAATTTTTTATTGCTAAATTGAAA
>NW_027106871.1:1868138-1883534 GCF_000696795.3 Halyomorpha halys | reverse complement strand
CAACGATGCAGGGAAATTTAATATATATATATACCTGAAAATTATTATACAGCATGTAAGGTATATTTGTTAACGACTGTGATTTCGATTTACTTGAAAACAATACAAAAACGTTGCAGAATCAGTTCTAAAAAGTTTCCGAGGGGATGTTGAAATTGGGAAAAATCTAAGATAGTAATATCAAATAATAATAATAAAAGGTAATAGCCGTGGACCATTGGAGGTGCCTATCGTATATCATAAGTTGAGAGGAGTCTTTTGGACCCAAGACTGGATCCTTGGCAATTTTCCACAACGGGCAGAACAAATAAAACTTTTAATGGGCTCAGAAAATCCGCAATGTCTGAGACCTGATCACTAGACTCCTGGCCGTAATGGCAGATCATTTCCTCAGGGCTGTTGATTCTAGTTGGCGACATGAGGCGGGGTCACCCGACCGGAAATAGGCTAAGACTTATCTATCTTCTGTCTATATCGATTTCTGTAGACTTATTCGTAGGAAGAAGGAGGGATTAGAATGAAAGGAGTTTATGTGTTAACTTCTTAATTTAAATATGAATATTTAGAAAACATACAATCACTCAAGGCTAAAATAGATAACGGAGAGTATATTAAATAAAGATTATATTAATTATAACAAATATAAATAATTATTATAGATAAGGTAATATAGGTGTAACCAAGTAGCAGGTGTAGCGAAAAAAAAACAGTAACCATTTGTTATTTATTAATAACCATTTTTATTATTTAAATGGAACGGGAAAAAATCTAATGATTGTTTAATAAAGAAGTACTCTTTCTAAGCTTTATTTTATGTAATATATAATTAGTAATATTATTAAACTTAGTAATGTTAGTAGTAACAATATGATTTTATTTTATAATGCAGAAATAATAAATTATGAAAATAGTAATATAATATTAATAAACTGCAGCTGCATAAAAATATTAAATAAATTTTAAAATTTCTTTATTTAGAATATGAGTCGCTCGGAAATTAGTCAAGATGTCGACAGATATTGAAATCAAAGGAGGTACATATACTCATCAATGTTTCCCTACAGCAAAGCTCTGTCAGTTTTAAATGAAGCACTTAACGATGTATTTGTTAGGGAAAGAAAAAAAATACTTGAATGGGAACTAAAATTGCCCATAATACAATTCTTGAGGTGCACTTCAATAAAGTTTTATAAATATGAGGAGTTTTGATAAATTTTTGTAGTATGGATCATTAAAATTGTGGACATATAAATGATGCTTTGATATGATGAAGAATAGCAGTATATCTTATTTATAGTAAGATTCATCCGTCAAACACTAAGAGATGAGCTGGTGTGGCAAAGAAGAGCCAAACGGTTTTTTCCACCCGTCACTTAGGTTGGGAAGAAGGACGTGCGGTCGTGTGGGTTGGGGCGCAGGTCCCAGTGCGCTCGGTTCGGAACGTAGTGGGTTCGATTCTCACCTGGGGCAGTTAAATATTCATTTTTCGGCGGTCCCGAAGTACTCCCACCTTGGTTAGTACGCAGCGGCAACCTAGGTAGGAACGGACTTGTTCCCCCCACCAAATACCAGTACCAGTACCAGTTGGTTGGGATGAAAATGACGCGCATCGCGTATATGTGAGCGAAGCCATAACACCCGCACCTCTACTGGTTAGCCAGGCAGAAGCAGAAAGTGGCGAAAATCAATATACAAAATATACATATTTACATACTTTTAAATATGTATATTAGCAGAAATTGTACCTTTTCATTTATTATTTTTAGTTTAATTCTATTTGATTTTTTATTATTTTCTTTAAATTTATCATCAGAGATGCTAGTCATCTCATGTTTTATGAGATGACATATGGTTTTATTTTATATATTCTGTCAATTATTGTTGTTTATTTTCATCTTTTCAAATTCATTAATTTAATATATTTTAATTTTATTTTTAAGCCTCTAAACCCTAAATCTAAGGGATCGATCCCAGAATAAATAAAGATTATTATTATTATTAAGTGATTAGAAAGTACTCATCAATAATCAACTATTAGAATTTGAAAAAAAAGTGCTAAAATAAATTGTTTCCTCCGTATTGTCCAATAGAAGCACGGCTACATCTACAACTAGATAACTGATCAAATAAATTAGTATAGTATCAAAAGTCGAAAAGCATCTAAATTAAAATATTACTTATTGTTTTAATATTAAATACTATTGTAATTCTTCAAAAATCTTTTTAATGTAAGTTGAGGAATAAAATCTAAATATATAAAAATTAAAATTCAAGTTTTTGTTTATCGTCCACCAAAAATAAAGAGAAATAGTCTTGCCTACCTAACCCACCCTTTTATCACTGGTAAATTGCATTTCGTATCTCAATTTGAAAACTATTACTAACAGCTAGTAGACCAGTCTTAAAAAAAGATACTTGTATAAAATTACATTCTTGAATTATCTAAAAATAGGAACAATGATGGAGTGAATGTTGGAATTAAGTTTACACATTTTAGTCGCAAATTCATTGGAAGAGGAAAACCAAATACAAGTGTTTTACATCATGTATCTGTTCATGATCTCTTCTAGATAAGAGATTGGGAATGACGTCTTTGAATGGGTTGTATACTTCCTTTGTCTATTCCAGGTTACAAATTCATAAAAGACGTTTGGCTGTCAAAAGGTCTTACTTTCCCAACAAAAGTAATTTTGACATTGATAAGTATTTTAATGTAGAACGAACTAGAAAATACAGGTCAGATCAATGTGAACCTATGACTCCGAATGTAAGAGGCTTATAACAGCACAATAACCCCATCCCTTACAATTTGTTCGAAGTCTGGACGATCAGAACCAGAACATGATTCAGGGGACTGTACAAATACTCTGTTTTCGTTAGTTATCCAGGTCGGATCAAAGCGTTGAGCGGGCTATATTGCAAGTATGAACTCAGATAAGAAACAGCAGAAGATTCTAGACAAATATGTCATCAGCGTACATTTTTCATGCGATGCCTCCACAGGAGAGCGGGGTGGTTCAGGTTGCGCGGAATTGTGCCATCCGATTCGGGATTCATCTTGAGTGTCCGTAATCGAATGACAGAGGCAGCCAACGGAGTTGTGGTGGACTGGTGGACATAATTGTAGCTCGATATTGTACCTAGGGTATCGGAATAATAAATTAATAATTACAACTATTTAGACATACGGAGTTAAGCTTTTAGATTCCATTTAACCATCGCATTCCTCTCGTATCCAATCCTTATAATCCAATATCCTAGGTAAAATCATTAGTGCTCCTTACTCTGTCATAATAAAACATTCGTAAGGACCTGAAAGTCCCATACGTTGCCGATTTTACCAGAAACAGATATCAATTCTTCTATGTTAAGCTTCTCAATCTACTTTAATGTTATTCTCTCTCTAATAAAGGATTATTTTCCTAGGTGACTAAAAAGAAGACGGCCTTGAGACATTTCTATTCGTGAAATGTTATTGAAGTTCTACCAATGAGTAGATCCTCCATAATCATGCTATTATAGCATAACTAACATCAAATTTATTATGTTAAACTTGTTCTATATTTGTGTAATACATTTGTAAATTTCAATAAATACATAAAAATAATAGCTACTGTAAATCATGAATGTATTAATAAAACAATATAAATAATTGGACCATATTCCATTCATCAGATATAAATAATTAATCGATGTATTACCTCTGCTATTTTTTTGTTGTTGAAAAAATTTGAGAGAGCCAAGGGAATTTGCTGTCTGCATCTGCTCCTATCTCATTGTAAATTTCTTGCATGAATATAGTAAATTTATCGTATCCTACGTTTTGAAGATTTCCTTACATCTGGGCTCTTTTTCATCATAACATTAATTGATGGACCGAGGTGCTATCTCTGAAACGCAAGAGTTCTATATTTTGGCAAAGTAACTCAAGGATTATGTTTTTTTTCATGTAAAGTGTTGATTAATTTTGGAATTCGATGAATTTTGTGTACCAGTATATTGCAATAAATGAGAAATTATGTTTTTATAATTGTATGAAAATGAAAAAAAAATATTTTTAACAAAAATAATTAAAATGAGCTTTGTTGATTTACAAGTAAATAAAGTTAAATGGAATGATTTTCAGTAGGCTGAGATTTTTCAGTTTCTTTATTGTGTGGGAAGGATCTGACAAAGCTATATTTATCAGACGTTATTGTCTAATTTCCTGTTTAATTATCTGAATAGAAATTTAAATTCCCACACAGATCATTTAATTCATCAAGTAAAGTAATTTCTCATTTTAAATGAGGAAATGATGGCAAAGGACGCCGTGGGAAGGGTCTCAGGGTCAGTGTATTTCAGATCGTTATGGGTTCGATTTCCATTTATATTTTATCGACCCCAAGAATTAAATTGAAAAAGCCACGATAATCTTGACGTTTCCATCTTAGGGCTACATAGCACTACAATGGAAGTCTTGTTAAGAAAAAAACTAACATGAATAATTTTTTAAAACATTTTATTTCCATTTAAATTGTAGGTGTTTAGTTTAAACATACCGATAATATTTGTTATTTATATTATGTTTTAGTAATGATCAGAAATAGTTACAAATATTTTTTTTTTTTCAAATTGCTCAATATTCAGATTTCCCCATGTCTTTGAGTGTAGCTAAAGAATTCCTTCAAGTAGATTTTCCTAACTTACTTCTTCAGAAGTCATCTCTTCTAAAACGTGATGTGAAACTTCAAAGGGAATTTCTGAAACCGTTTGGTTATTTAGGCGAGAGCCTCGCCGGATACGCTTCCTTAAATCCTGGCCAAGATGACTAAGAAGCCAGTTGGAAGATAGACATCCTAATATTTTAGAACATCGTACGATTTTGAGACATTCGAAATTGTAACATATGTCTCAAAAGATTGAAAGAATGTTAACAATAAGCTATCATAGATACATACATACAATTAATAACTATTTAGAAGAAAAATCATGGCATTTTGGACTTATATACACTTTTAATTTGGACACAATATTCAAAATTTAATTGATTATCAGTGACGAAATGAAGTGAATAGCTCATATTGTCTCATAAATTTTAGTTGTTCGAACGATTCAGTAACATTTTCAATACTAGTTAATTGCATGTAATTTCATCTTGGTCTATCTTCATTATTTTTATGATTTTTTAAAAATAATTAAAAATTATTTAGATTTGTGATACTAATTAAAAATAATGAGTCGATAGTTGACCGCGGATTATATGATGGAAATGAAGATGATGGAGAGAGCGGTAACTGAAGTACACAAATAAATAAGAACTTATTTATTAGTGTCTATTTCTGGCCTAATGGAATAATGGAAACACAAAAAACATAAGAAGATTATAGTTACCTAGTTATTAAAGGTACATGTTTAGAATTTAAGAAAATGCATTGTGTACTATTATAAGAATATTGAATATTCTTTATATTGGTAGTATTTATGTTATTATATACAGTTTCAATATTCTTATAAGATTACAATATGTATTTTCTTTAATTCTACATATGTACCTATATTATCTGTTATCCTCTTATGTTTCTTGTTTTTTTGTACTTCCATTTAATCACTACGTTATTGTCCTTAGCCCTGATGAAGGCCTAGTATTCTAGCCGAAACGTTAGCACTAAAGAATAAGTTCTTACTTATTTTTGTTCTTCACTAACCGCACTCCCAATCGTCTTCTCCTCAAATACAATTCACTTTCAGCTATCAATTAATCATTATTAATTATTATCACAAATCAAAATAATTTAGTCCGAAAAGGCATGTTTTGTCTTCAAAATAGTTATTAATTATAATTATGTTTCCATGATAGTTTATTGTTAGCATTCTTTCAACTTTTTTGAACTGTACAATTTCGAATCCTAAATCTGAAAATTGCACGATTTTCTAAAATTTTAGGATCTCTTGGCACTAGTACATTTTTTTTTACTACTTCCCAATCATGTCCTCCTCTTATTAATTGATGCCTTATTCTAAACGCTCTTCTAACATGTCTTGTACCAGGTTTATTTATACATTTCCACATATTTTTTTCAATCTATTGCGATAGTATTTAAGGGAAAGTGTTAGCGTTGAAATTCTAATTATATTCAGGTTTAGATTCTTAAAATCCTTTTTCTAAACCATTAAACGTTGTAACAAATACATTTAATTATTTTTTATCGTATTTGACTGAAATATAAATTCAAACCCACTTGGGAAATATTAAATAATCTTAATTGAAACTGGGGGTTTGATAAATGAGGTTTAAAAAAAATGATATGCCGGAATCGATTAGAGAGGATATTTAAAAAAAAAATTGTATGTATGATTATCATAACAAAATTATATTTGACCAACGTGAAGGATAAAATTAAAAATTCTATAACCAAATAGCGATATATGAAACAAATTCGTAAGGCACGAAAATATTTGCAAAGATACAAAAATTCTAAGGTAACAGAACTGGCCTACCATTGCTTAACGAATAAAAAATAAAACACTCACAGTTGTGTACAACATACATTTTAACTTATAGACGAATAAAAGAACTACGGATTTAAATCTAAGGACAATGTAACTACTGAAAATGTGAGAAAAAATATTCTATATTAAAAAGCAGTATGCTCGCTAAAACTAAAGTAGTATATTTTATAAGATGTTGAAATTATTTTAGATTGTTTATCCTTATGGAGGAAGAGCCCAAAAACGTTGATGGAAAATATTTATAAAATAAGAAATAAAAAGGAAGAACTTGCTTAAAAAAATATTTAATATAAGAATACCTTCTAATGGAAAAATGTTTTATACGGTTTTCATATTTCATTCAATCATTAAAAAAAAAACTTGATACAACACAATAACCATTAAGTATTTTATTTATAAATTAAGAGTATGGGTACTAATATTGATGTTATATTAAAAATTAAGAAACTAGGATATAGTTGATTTATCCATAAAGATTTTTTTATTTATGTTGGTTCCATGTAAGGTATAAAATATGATCAGAAAACGTTATTTAGTTTATATTAGTTATAGAATAACCAGTGGAATAATTGTCTTGATTTGAAATTTATTCAGTCCTAAGAAAAAGTTTCCTTATTAGAAATTAACCAACTATTAACATTTTTCAGTTAGTACGATGTTGCGTTCTTAATCAACAGAGCAGTCATACTAATAGTGCTTATTACACGCAAGTCATCTTTGTGCGTCTTTACTATAACACAATCTGTGTCAGCTGATTTTTATTCTATGTTTAATTATTGTACTTTTAAAAAACTGTACAAGTATAAAGAAGTATAACGAATTGAAAATTATTTTGCATTGATCTCTAATTCAGAACATTAGTATAGAAACTGATTTTTATATCGTTTAGTTTTTTTATTCTTTTCATTTCTAAAATTTTTTTTTTACCATCGTTATTCGACCACATGATTTTTTTCTAAACGGTTGAATTTTCCGGTAAGGCAAACTGGATTGACGGCTGGTTGTCCCAATTGTGAACCGAACAACTGAAAAAACAGACGAAAAAATGGAAGGCTGGTAGAGTCGTATGAGTTCAGCTCTGTCAGCATTTTCCTCCTGACTCTGTGTACTTTTACAGGAATAATACTTTAAAATCCTTTATGTTCGTTATTAATTGAATTGGTTCGATATCGACCAAGTAGTATAAAATTGTTAGTAGTGACGGTTTTAAAATCGTTAGTTATAATTTGCATTCGTTGTCATATGAGATATAATGAAATGAAAAATGTTTTTTACTATGGGACAAGGTCCATTTTGAACAATCATAAGGTAATTTTAATTTTACAATAACATAATTGGCCTAAAACAATGTGGCTGCACTTAATTAAAACTTATATTAAAAATGTAAATAATTAATTTAAAAAATGAAGTAAAATAAATTAAAAACTAATTGACAAAATAGATAAAAAACAAAACAAAAAGATAGTTAAAAATTATCCGTACTATCATAATATTGGATTAGATTGGTGAAGTAAAAGGTAGTTAAATAGAAGGGTTTTAAACGGGGGAAGGGTTGGTACATGACGTATGTTACAGCTTAATATACGACTTTGATTTTATACTTTTTTTCACTCTATTTAAAATTCTTTGCCAGGTTTTAGGCAATTGATCAACATTTAGATAATAACAGTAGATATAGTAAATATATTTTTGATCTTTGTACACTTATTTTAATCTTTTTTTTTGTTCTTGGGTGTTTTTATACTTTATTTTCACTATTTTCAATCTCTGATTATAATACGAATTCGAAAATTTAAGTTTTAAGACATTAAATAATTGGTGTTGGCAAAATAATTGATCAAAACTATAGTAAATATATTGAGTTTATTCTCTTAAATATTATGCCCTTATTTAAATATGTAATTATTTATTTGTAGGTATACTTATTTACCAAAATGATTCTTCCAAAATGTTACTGTAGGATATGATTAAGTTTATTTATACATTAACTTCGTAGTCAACTTATTAAGCGATATCCTAGATTTCCTTACTTTTTGTGATTTCAGAAATAAATATAAGATTTATTTAAAAAGAGTATATATATTTTGGTTGATCAATACACTCAACGGCGCTTGAAGATACCTACATCAGACAGCTGATGTGCTCAGCGGGTCATGCATGCAGCTCTGGGCTTCATCATTTCTGATTTTGGCCTGTTTTTATTTCTTAATTTTTTAAAAATTTTATTTATGCTATTTGACGTGAACGTATAGAAATTAATAGAATAGGAACATTGAAATTGATTAGAGTATATAATCTTGAAAACAAGCTATCCATATATAGATATATCATTTGCAGAACGATTGTTTTTTTTTATTTTAACGTTAAATCATTGTTGAAGGATTGGATTTAATTTTAAAAAAAAATATTTTTCAATGGATGTTAAAATTAATAGTTTTTTGAACGATAAAGTTACTACTGAATTTATATGAATATAATTAACTAATTTGGGACTTTATAAATAAATAATCAAATTGTTGAATAAAAATAACTTTTCTTGATAAAATGACGTTTTTCTAAAATATTCACAAAAATGATTATTTTATAAACGTATAATAATAACAATAATAATACAGCAAAATTACAAAATCAAAGGACAAATGAAAATAATCAAGTATAAAGTAGAAGTAGTTCTATTGCAAAAGTATGTTTTAGGTGACTAAAGAGAGGGAAGCTTGAATTGATTGTATATATTACTAGACAAGGTAATTAGAGGCAGCTAATATTAATTATAGTTCCTTGAAATAAACATAAAATGACGTTTCATGCATTGAAGACTCCAATGCAATGTAGTAAAAGTTTCACTACACACGCACAAAGCAGTGGATAACTGTTGATAAGATCTCTCCTTTCCTCAACGATTAAAAAAGATTTTTTTCTTTAACACCTTAAACATTGGAAATCAAATGTGGTATGTTTTGGGGGTTTAGATGACAAGCCTTTCATCTATACCCATATATATATATATATATTAGAGATAATCAGAAGTTTGGGGAACGTAATAGAGAGAGGTGATGCAAGCTTTCAGCCGGGAAATGAAGATAAGAAGAAATAAAGTTAAAACGATTTAACTACAAAAGAACGGAAAGACTGATTCGATAGATCCAGTCAAAAATTCTGTCCCTGCTCAAATCAGAACGCTGAAAGGAAATTCAAAAAGGAAGAGAGAATAAAAGATTAAGTAAAATTTTTTCGAAGAATCTTCTCTTACAGATATCATCTAAAACACATGCGTAAGGGGAACTGAGACTTTGAGCTCCCAATGTTTGAGGAAACTCAACCGATGGTAGTCAAAGATATAAAAAATGAAGCATTTACTGTCAATTCGATTTATAAGGATAATCATCTTATACATTGTTTTTTTTTAAAATTTCTTAATTAATAATTATGAATAATCATTTTAAATAGAGATGTATTAAGGGATTGAGTCTACATCTTAAAAGAATTGTGTTCAAAATAATGAATATGGTTAGCTAACTGTAACTTGAAAGTTAAATATAAGTTGGTTTTTCTATTGGTTTTCTGTAGTTTATTTAAGCTTTAAGTGAAGATCGAGGCTTTTCCGAAGTTTTTCACTCTAGAAGTAGGTCGAAGTCTCTTACTCTTACTCTTACGGAACTGTTCAATTTTATTTTAAGTTGTTTGCTTGTCCCGTCCAAACTACTTCTTGAATTCTTTTTCTGCTTAATTTTTTTTTTTGTGCAATCTTTAACGCAAGTTGTAATTAGTTCTTGTATAATTCTATTTAATCACACAAATTTATTAGCAAAACCCGGATTTTTATAGAATTGTATATTTTTTGCGTACCTTTTTTCACCAGCTGATCGAATAACCAGTGGACCAAGATGTAATTAGCCACGTTTTATTTTGCACGTTTTTTTCATATCTGGACAATTCCACTTTTAAAAAATATAAATCATTAATTAAAATGCAATAAGGAAGACAAAATTTTAGATTACAATCGAAAGTTATTATCCATTAAATTAGTAATACAGCAGAAAATATAATAAATGCAATATTCAACAAGTAAAAAATTACTTTTTAATCTTTATAATTTTTTACTTGCACCTGTCAAATAATTACAATCAGCAAATGCTTTTCTATGAAAGCATGACATGAGTTGGCATGAGGGAGTTAGCACCCAGTAGTCCATCCTCCTAAGGTTCAAGTAAACTGTATGATCAGACTAGGAGGTCCATCATCCTACTCCTTCTCAGCCTATGTCGAGTTAGGTCAGAGATGCCATTTGTCGCCATCTGTCGTTTAAATTAATTGGTTTGTAAGTCATAAGAAAGTGAATTATTACAAGCGGAATATGT
This sequence comes from Halyomorpha halys, assembly GCF_000696795.3. Lineage (NCBI taxonomy): Eukaryota > Metazoa > Arthropoda > Insecta > Hemiptera > Pentatomidae > Halyomorpha > Halyomorpha halys. Next base: position 1,872,684 of record NW_027106871.1, on the reverse strand, counting down.
AAGACGGTGTGAACAGTCTTGTTTGTAACGTCGAGTGGTGAGTTCGTTGCCAGTATTTTTAGCCGGTCCATAAATTTGGCAGGCGTAAGTCCAAATGAGTTTTAGTTAATAATTGTATACGCAAAGTTTCAGGCTGAGGGATAATTTAGAACGTCTGTGTAGTATAGAATATAAATGTCGGAGTGGGCAATTCGTTTTGTCTTGAAGTGTAGACCTCATTTTTGTCTATATAAACTGAAGGGCATGTATTGTGTCCTAGAGTAAATGTGACATATGACTTGTGGTTAATCTTTATTTTCTATTGTGAACCTCAAGTGTGTATGTAGAATAGTGTGGGTCTGTGTTTCTCATGATGATATCATTGTCGTGTGCGTAAATCGCAGTGTTGTCATCTGTCAGTAAGCAATATGTGGTTATTAAGTACAGAAGTGGGAGAAGGATAGAAACTCGAGGAAGTTCTACAGATATTGGTTTGAATACTGAATTTGCTGAACTTTGTGGGAGAGAAAAGAAGTGGTCACGAAGAAATGATTGTATAACTAAATAGTAAGTGCTTGGAAAAATTAGCTTTAGTTTAAAAAGACGGTGGCACCATACCCTATCAAACATCTGAGTCACATCCAAAAATGCTCCAGAAGTGTATTGAAATCAATTTGCTTGAAAAGAGGAATAGACTGTAAGAACTCATAGCGATTAATAATATGATTCGAATACAAATGTTTTAAAAACTAAATCTGCCTCACAGTTTTCTATACTTAAATAATTTTTATGTTTAGATCTAAAACTGATAACAATACTTTAAATGTTGTCTAACATTATGTTTCTTTTTTATTTACATTTAAGTATTTTTTGGTTTATTGTTTGTTATTATTGGTTTTAATCATTTTTAAGATGATTTTATTTATTGTTTTAGTATCTTAAATTAGTTATCCTTTTTTCAATGCAATAATATTTTTTTTCTTTTGGTTGACTGATTGTAGGTGTTCATTATTTTACATCTTAGTCTCGAAAGTGCCAAAAAAACCAAAGTTTAATTACTTTTAAATTAATTTGTGTCTATCGTTCCTTCCTTTCTAATCGACTTTTAATTTTGTTTTTAAGCTGTAAGACTCTTTAGATTATTTCAATTAAAATTTATGTTGAACACTTTAGCGTAATTTATAGAACTATTTATTCATAATCTTTTTTTTAAATACTATTCATTTTCATACAACAACACCAACAGTTTCAACTACCCTTAAGGTTTTCTGAGTTTTCTGAAACACCGGATGTTTAAAGAACCTAAGTACCACTGGAGAAAGCAGGCAGGTACCACAGATGAGTCAGAACAAACCCAATTGATGAGTGACACATAGGATATCTATGGCCACTGTCACTCAGGATGAGTGAGTAGTTTATTCAACCCAGCTAGGCAGGGAACAAAATCTGGATGAGAGGACCAAACATAACAAAAGAGCTAATGTTCAAGTTCTACAGAATATTTGAATAGTCGAAGTCAACCACCAAGCAATTGTAATCTCATTCATTAAGCTATATGATTCCATTCAACGATCAAAATCAATTACTAACACAACGAAACCAAATTGTAACCAACTTTGGTTAAACATATATCAATTGTCATTAATTATACAAGAATAGAGGCATTTCATTTTGCTAATGAGTGTGATAAATTTCTAGTACAGTCCACCTCTTTATTCAAACCTCAAAATTCAAGTCAGTTTTTTTTTTTTTTTTTTTTAAATTTTGTAAATTTAGAAAATTAGCAAGTTGCTTATTTATTCTGTTTCTTTCTTTCTAATTATATAAAGTTAGAAATTAAGATATACTTATCCATTAGATATTTTTTTATATGTTTATAATTTAATTTTGTAATTAAGGGTAAGATCCCTACGGCACACTATAGAAAGCCGTTTTAAGTATTTAATTATTTTAATTTATGAAAAACTGGAAGCAAATAATAATTTTCGTTTAATTTTTATTCCTTTTGGCTATTTATTTGTTTATTCTGATCCTTCTGAAGGCATATAAGTATAATTTAGCTATCTTATTCAATATTTAATAATGTTTTGAGCTGTATATTTTACTCCATATTATGACGCACATTTTCAGGTTTTTACTGCATATTATACGGAATATACTATATTTTTACTGCATAAAAGTCAAGATCTTAGTGATTATATGTATGGTCTTATATTATATTTATGAGGTAAAAGTATCTTATCGTTTATAAAACCAGTTAGTTTTTTTTTTCTGTTTGAAAATAAACTGAATTGAAAATTTACATAGTAATAATGTATTTAATAACATATATGTTATATTTTAATAAGTAACTGCATAATCATATCATCATGTGTATAATATTTTCTTCGAAAGGTTTTTAAAGCAAATTTTTCTTTTATACTAGGAATAAATTACATAGTAAACCATGAATGGAACTTAGTCAATTAACAACATTACTTTTGTTGAATGAATGTTGAATAAAAAAATGGCATTTGCAATCATCTTAAAAATCTCTACCGCTACAACCCATGAAGGGTGAGGGGTTCAGTACTTTGTAAGAAAGTACCGTTACTAGACTAACGGTTATGCAAGGAGGTGATTTCGTCAGAATCACGCTCGATCGCTAGATTTTTACCTAATAGTGCTCAATTTATGAGGCTCCAGAACCCACAGGATTGACTCATGGCTCTGGGTAAGAGTAAACAACTTTCTACCCAGCCGGATTCGAACCCGGGTTCTCTGAGTTAGTTGCATCGCGCCTTACCACGGCGCCACCCCCTACTCCGATCATCTTAAATTATGATTAATACAAACATATGATGATTCTTTACAGATGACGTGATCTATGATTTGAAATTCATATTTAAAAAATAATACTCTATCAGAATGCCTATGTAATTATCAGTTAATAACTAAAGAAATAAAAAAAAAATACTTATTTAAGTGATAGATATAAGTAATTTGGGGAGCTGTGATAAATTAAAACGGAAGTTTAAATTTTTTTTTTTTTTCCTACGGACAGGAAGTGGGCTATAACGCCATTTTCCCTCTCGCAGCCCAATACAATTTGACTCTTCCTCTTAGTTGGTCCGCATCTCGTTCAACATCCTCCAGACCAACACACGCCAAAAGATGGTCTCCATCCATGTCCCCCATGTTGCATAGAGGACATTTCGGGGAATCTACGATGCCAATTCGATGGAGGTGTTTTTGGAGCAGATCATGTCCTGTTTCTAGCCGAAAGCAGGCCATTCTCTCAGCTCTGCTAAGATTGCCGGGGATTCGTTTATCCTTATCCAGTAGGCTCCCCCACTTCTTTCCTTCCGCTTGAACTTTGTGTCTAGCACTTGTTCTGTCATTACAATAACAGCTTATAAGTGATTTCACTGTTCTGTAGGAAAGTTGTAGAACAGGCTGGTTCTCTGCAAAACCAAGTTTAGCCAACTTGTCAGCTTGCTCATTACCATCTATGCCAACATGGCCTGGTATCCACTGCAGAACTATAGCCCTTCCTCTTTTCTTCATGATAGCAGCCATGTTTCTGCACTTTTCTTCCGTGGGTGACTATGCTGCACCTGGTGTTGTTAATTTTTGTACTATGGCTTGGGAGTCGCTGAAGATTACCGTGTTGTCATTGCATTCAATAGTGGCTTCCATCATTAAAAATGTAGAAATTTCTTATATATGATAAAATAAGAGTTTTTATAATAATGCAAGGACGTGATTTAATATCTATTTCTCGTTGAATTACGGAACATTCCTGCAATAAAGATTAAAACTACTACCCTTTTAATTAGAATTGGAATAAACCATCAATAGTTATGTGAGAGTAAAAACTGACCATTACAATGTTTACTATAAACAGATCATATGATATTATCATGATTGGAGAAGTTTGTCGGGGGGTGCGGTCAGCAAAGAACAACATAAATAAACAAAACCATATTTATTTATTTTATGAGATCGTTTCGACCTGAGTTTCAGGTCTTCATCAGGGGTTGTGGCGTAGAAGGTAGGAAGTAACTGATATTACCACGGATACGAATATCATCAAACAAGAATACATTTTTCTATAATATAAATAATTATTTTATTGAACTATATAGTTAGGCAGATAAGAGAAATGCACACCTACGCCAGAACTGTTTACGCATTGAAGGCCTAATCCAACCGGAGCCTCCTGGCCCTAATATCTCTTTAATAGGACGAAATATTATTAAACACTTGGAGATCTATTCAAAATTACTCATGAATTAACTAAATAATTTCAGTTTTGATTCCACTATTTTCTCAATCAAGCGCTAGTGATTACAACCACACATAAAATAAGAATGCGGAACAACAACCAACTTTAACAAACAAAATTATTTCCATTTTCAATTTTTTTTATTTATTAGACGTTATATAAATTAGTAAAAAAATGAAGAAATCTTGTGCTCACAAAGCACAACTTTCATTAATCAGAAAAAAAATTAATCCTAGAACGTTTCATAACAGTTATTTCTTTATTATTCAGAATGAAAATGAATTATCGTTCTTCAGGTGG